>NW_010127911.1:24548-72668 GCF_000699245.1 Pterocles gutturalis | reverse complement strand
AAATCACATAGTGTCCTGAGGTCTTCCCATAGCTGGACCATAGACAGCAAAGGGATGTTACCAAAACTGTCAGAAGTTTGGCTGATTATGGAAAATGACTGGTTAAAATGCCAGTCTCCCCCAACACCTGTGGTAAACCTAATATCAATGAGGAACAAATCACACAAATTAGTGCAGCTTTATGATCTTGGATTATGGTTTGCCAAGGCTTCAGAGATTAGGAAACCTATGAAAATATTCTCACACAATTCAGAATGAGAACCATCACTTCTGAACCAACTGGAGGATTTCACAATAATTTTCTTTCTGCTAGCCTGGCTAAACCATCTAAAATAGTCTATGAGAAAAGTCCAGATGAAACTCTGTATTCTATACTGATGCAACCTATATGTCTCTGTGTGTTTTAAAATAATGAAACCTGCCCTGGAAAAAATAAATTCATGGACATGGAATCTTAAGACAAACAAGCAAAAAACCCAACACCACACTTATCTAAGATGTTATAGCCTCTTTATGTAGAATGTTTACAATTATTATACAAGAAATGTTAAATTATCAGTTCCAACCACTCCTTTTATTGAACTGGCTTGGTCTAAAATAAATTGATTTTATTTCTTTTTCAATCAGAGTAAATCTGTGTTTATGGTATTATGATAATTCTTGGTGGATTTATGGCCAATGTCATTTTACTCTACAAGAGCTTACTCCTGTGAACCAACCATTTTGCACCAAACAACTCATTACTTTAAAGTCACAAAAGAGTTTCTTCTGTTAAGATTGTAAATTATATCTTGCCTTCTAGTAACATCTGAGCAGAACTTTTTCAGTGGACTTATAAATTTTGTAGGGCTGACCAGGAGATTAGTAATTACAAATTGTCTCCGTAAGTTCCTCGTCACAATTGGAATTGATATATTCTTGTTCTTCCTGTCAGAATGCATTTACTTCAGAGAGAATGTTTTGTGGCTGCTTCACACAGTCTTTTTATAACGTTCTATTCATCTCAAAACTGGTATCACTGAGGCAGTGGAGTTCACTAATTACTGGTTTAGAGATACTCATAAGAATACATCCATATAATTTTAGCAGTACAAAGTTTGTACAGAAATCTCAAGTTTCACTTTATTTTATTTTAGTCAACACAAATAATCTCATAATCCTTAGAAAACTCTGCAAGCCCAAACAGAAGCAACCAGCTGTAAACCGTGCTGAAGTAGCAGAAAGGAAACATGTCACTGAAATACCATAATGCTTTCTCCATAGCCTTCAGGCAATTTCTCCCCTTTCAGGCAACATCATAGGTTTGAAACGTCTGCTTTGTGCTAAAACTGCCATATCATCAAATCAATCTCTTTTTTTTCCGTCTCAACTATTCCAGTTATTAAAAGATAAAATCAACATCTTTGATGAATTAAGTATTGATTCAATGAAACTGCACTCAGCCAGAAAATACATTTCTGACTATGGAACTCCTATGTTGAAGAGTTCCTTTATGAGAAAAAAAAAATTACAAAATAGCAATTGGTTCTAGTTAGTCTATACCTGTTCCAAAATGCAGTGAGATAATCTCTTTTATTAACAAATGGTGAAAATTTAAGACTTAAATCCTCCAAAATACAGTCTAATGCAGGTATCACTGTGATCAGAAGCACATGATGATGGAGAAAATTGTATCCTTAAATTTAATTAAATACAGACATAACAAAGAAACATTATTAAAAATATTTACTTTCTTTGGCTTGTAGGCACTAAAATGACAAAAGCAATTACACTATATACCTTGCAACTGTTTTCTAGTTAAAGTGGATATAGCAAAGAACCCCTGTAAGATATGTAACAAATGCTTGACTTTATATCTTAAGAATAAGCTACCTATTGGACTGCAAAGAGATCCTTAATAGTTGAGATATTTCCCAAAGGAATTAAACATTTTGACTCCTTTCTAAAGGGATGAAATACTGTATATGTTTAATTATGTATAGAAAATATTAATTAAAATTAAGCAGTGTGCAAAAGTGAATTTGATTAAAACAGTACAAAAATGTCATCACTTTTCATGGCATCAAGGGAAGTTTAAATTACATATGAGCACAGATCTTTCCTTTAATTTTCCTTAATGACTTTTAATCCTCATATCTCTAATTAGCTTGTATTTGAGAATAATTCAGGTTCTACTATTTTTTAAAAAACCCAAAATTTGAACTGCATCAACTACTTTTAACTGTGTAGAGATTTAATGTGATTTAATCATTCCTTTCACATCTTTAGGCCACTATTTTTCAGTTCAAAACCAACAGTAACGATATTTTGAATGTTCACTGCTGAAAACATAAACCCATTTTCTGCATGTCTAAGGTCTTTCAACCAATATTCCATACTATGTCAAGGCAAGGAGTACGGCAACTCAGCCTCATCCCTGCTTTACAAATTTTGGGACATGCATCAGTCACCCATATTCCTTGAGGAGGGACAAGAAGTCGACAAGGAGACCTCAGTTGCCTTGAGAAGAAACTGTTCATTTCTTCCCCACAGAGAGCTGGAGAATGAATAGTTAGAGAAATCTGCCCCTGCAAACCATGTAGCACTATTGCTCTGGAGTGTTCAAGGTGGTTCCAGTCAGACCGTCTCTTCCTGCAACTGGCTGCACGGACTGGCCCAGACATATCTTCAGTTAAAAAAGCTCTTACCATGGGTTGATATACAGAAGGCTAAATATTGCTATTCTAGCTGCTCAGGTTAGATATGCCAAATTAAAAAAATAAATATTCTTGCCCATAATACTGATGTGCATCTTTTCCTCCCTTAGGCACTTGTCTTCATACTTTTCAAATTTTTCTCCTGTCCTTTTTATGTCTTTTAAATAATTTTAAATATGACTCCAATATAGGTCTATTATCTGTTCTACTACGTTTTAATGTAGGGTTCACGCACATGTCTGCACAATCCATAATGGGATTAAATCATTGATTTGCCGTATTGGCATTTTCACCCTTCCTAGTTTCTTCTCTGTTCTTGTACACTTTCTATTAATAAACTTATGCTAATATCATCAGATGGTGAGTTAATAAACACTCACGTCCCTTGATGTTATCTGTCTGAAAATTAGATGTCCAGTCTAAACAGGTACAGAGGGATCCTACATCTCTGTATACTTAACCACAAAGGGTAGACACTTGGAGATGGAAATTCAGCCCACCTATCACATGAATTACCTTTGGAAGTGTCTCTTTCTTTCCATAGACTATAGAGAAAATCTAAGCTAACTGGACTCTTTAAGTAAAGTTAGATGTGACTGACTATAAGCCTTAGTTCACCATATTTTAAAATATTTTTTCTTCTATGTATTTCATAAACACTTTTGGCATGCTTTATTTTCCAAATAACTTTCTTATTGTGTTATTGAAAAATTTTTAAATTTATATTTAAATAACATTTTTTAAAACAATATTTTTTAACATGGAAAGTTATTTTCTCCAGCATGCAGACAATGGCACATTTCTTTTTGAATAAGCTTTATTTTTTTTGCTTTTTTAGTTTATATGAAATACACAAGGCACAGACTTCTCATAATAGTGGCATTGCATATGGTGTAAATCTAAAATATTATCTGTAGTATTTAAAAAGCAACAGCTATGACTTATGATCACAAGTGCATTAAAGTCTTGTCCATTACTGAAGCAGATTCTAACTCGTCTCTTGAGAACATTATCAAACAAATTGGTCATTAATTGCTGTTGAAAATCAATTCACTGAAATAATGGTGTAAAAGTATTGCTGAGCCATTTGTCATGAAGGATACATATGAGTGATGATAAAATGCTTTAATTTCAGCTGCAATTTAAAAGCTATGTCTGGGCTGCCAATCACATCTAGCAGTCAAGGCACTTCTTCCAGTGGTCGGAAATCCTGTCAGCATTTTCACAAGTGGAAAGTAATTGAATTAACTGCAAAAAGCTAACATTATCCCTTTTCATGTGCATTGAAAAGAAAAAAAAAGTACACATCTTGGAAATACTGAAATGTTTTAAGACAGAAGCAATTAGGGGTCACAACAGCAGACTGACCCCCTTTAGATTCTGAACTGCATGAGTCTACTACATTATATGAAGGAGCTAAAAATATAAGCATTAACTTGCAAAAGAAAAAAAGGAGCAGGGGCCTAAACCAGTGTCTCAGGGAAGTAAAAAAATCCTGCAGTTGACTAGAAGAGGACTAAGACCTGCTCCTCAGCAAATAATATATATGGTGGATGTGTGTATATACACATTATCATAATATCATAATATTCAATACAGTAAATATTGTAGCCCAATATTAAGTAAAATATTAGCAGGTTCATTGGAAGTTGTGTTGGTGACAATGAGCTAAGAAAAGTCAGAAGGAAAGATGCTAAATTTCCATAGTGAAGTTCATCTGTTTTCTCAACATGATAGAGGGGGTTCTTTTATTGTTTTTGTCACTCAGTAAAAGCACACAAGATAATTATAATAAAACCTTTTACATTGTTGAGTCCGTCTCCCCAGAGGACAAGTGTATATTAACTCAGTACATAGCTAACACTTGAACACTGTACTTAAGGGCTTCTGTAATGAGTTTAGTGAGAATGAAACTAATGGCCAAACAAGTTCCAAACTATTTAGTTATGAAGACATTAGCATTTAGTTACGTTTGGTCAGCCCCGGTGTGGTCAGGCAGCTGGACTAGATGATTATTGTAGGTCCCTTCAAAATGAATACTCTACTCCACTCTATTTTAGTTCAAACAGGCTAGGGTTTGGGGTTTTTTTTAATTACTACTGATTTATGATGGCATCAAACTCTTAGCATACAGCCTAAGAAACAGATATCCTTCCAGTTGTGTAAGGATGCTCTGGGTCTAAACTAAATAATCTCAAATTATTATTCATGGTTGAAACAAAATATTGATACCAAGAAAACCAGTTCCATAAGGTGGGAAAACTAGAGCCAGAATGAAATAAGCTGAAATAGAGGCTGTTACTATCAGCAGTGATATCTCATTTCAATCACATAAAAACTATCAGACTTATTGCATCCATATTAAAGCTACCAGACTTCCCATCGGGACACCTTTTTGTTTTACTTTCAGGTTTCTTCTGTGTAGGTGCAGAACTGCCCCAGATCCAGAACTATTGCTGAAAGTAACAGATCAGCAAAAGATATGCAAATACATTTTCAGGTGTTTCTGAGCTGTTTCACAACTACTGTTGTCATGCTTCACATTTTACACTGAAGGGCTTTCAATTCATGTCAAATTCTTATGATTTTAAAAAAAGGCTATGAGTAGAACTCTTATAAGCAGAATTTTTCCTTTTCTTTTAACATATCAGGCAACAATCCATGTTCCAGTTACTAGTATGCTGTGACCCTATCACTACAACAAAACCAGCAGTGCATAAAGATCATAGAATAGAATAGAATTATTAAGGTTGGAAAAGACCTCAAGGATCACCAAATCCAAACCAACACCACCTAACTCACTAAACCATGTCCCTAAGCACCACATCTAAATGTTTCTTGAACACCTCCAGGGATGGTGACTCCATCACCTCCCTGGGCAGCCTGTTCCAATGCCTGATCACTCTTTCAGTGAAGAAATTTTTTCTAATACCCAGCCTATTTCCTAATATCCAGCCTAAAGTTTCCCTGGTGCAACTTGAGGCCATTTCCTCTTGTCCTATCACTTGTTACTTTAGAGAAGAGGCCAGCACCCACCTCACTACACCCTCCTTTCAGGTAGTTGTAGAGAGTGATAAGGTCTCCTCTCAGCCTCCTCTTCCTTAGACTAAACAAACCCAGTTCCCTCAGTCACTCCTCGTAAGACCTGTGCTCCAGACCCTTCACCAGCTTCGTTGCCCTTCTCTGGACCTGCCCCAGCACCTCAAAGTCCTTCTTATGGTGAGGAGAAAAAAATAAAAAAAAAAACTACCAAAATAGCCAAACAGAGTATTTTTACTGAAGGGACAGCTCCATTTCATTATTGAGTGAAATTATGAACTTGGTATATCTGATTAGAAAGCACTTTTGGATCCCTGGGTACAAAGTAGAATTAAGAACATAACTTCTTATTGCCATAGCAAAAACATAAATAGGTGTATGCCGTTGTATCCATGTCTCATCCTCATTCATAACACTTGATTACATAACACAATAGATTAAAAATAAATTACCTAAAATACTTTCTCTTTCTGTCTTCACCTAACATAAGTGAAACTTTTGTTCATAAGTTTATTGGATTAAATAATTTCCTTATAGAAATCAATAGGAGTTAGGTCCTGGATTCACTTGACCACAATTTCACCTGCAAGTGAGGACCAAAAAGGATTATCATGACTATTTAGTTTGACCTCTTTCATTATACAGGGCATAAAATTTCATTAAGTAATTTCTGCATCAAGCCTAATAACTTCCTGATGAGCTCAAGTACATGATTTATAAAGACACTCAGCTATAGCTGCCCTGCCACTTTGGCTAGAAATTTCTCCCAACAATTAATTATTCTCATTATTAAAAAAAACCCCATCTACATAATTTCCCATCCAAATCTGTCTTATTATGTCTTCGCCTACTATATTACCAGGGTCTAAAATAGATAAATTACGCAATGCTGTCATTTATGAAAGGATTTCATATAAATTCAAGAGTAACACTTTTTTTTTTTTTTTTTTTTTTTTGACTTTACATGGCCATTCAGGCATGGTGATGGGCAAGATGCCATTAGATATTTTCCTAATTAACACAATTTAGTCTCAGTTGAAGACATAAATGTTCTCTGAAGCAAAGATGATAAGAGCAGGCTAAAAGAGCAAACTACACAAGTGAGCCAAAGTAGTTCTCTAGGCATAGGACAAGTGGTATACGTCAAACAAAGTTAGAGAGACAGACGAGCTCGAATGGTTCTTTTCAAGAGAAAAAAAAAAAAAAAGAAAGAAAGAAGTATGTTTTTCAAGTGAAAAAGCACCATACAACATAAATGCAGTGTTGTCACACTGACCAAACAGACCTTACACATGGATGTCTGAAAAATATAAAGAGTAGAATAAATAGCAGAAACACCCCTATGATTTCTACTGCATGCAAATTAATAATATCCATAGGAGAACTTGGATTAAAATTTTCTATACCTTGTCTAAGTCCCTTGAGAGACAGTAACATTCATAAACATTTTGCTCATTCAAATTGCCAAATGGATTAAGGAGTTTATAAATTGGTGAGCAAGGAGTTTGATTCAGTGTTTTCAACTCAAGTCTAGTCTATAAAAAATACGTCCACATGGAGAAAGAAGGAAAAGAGAGGAAACCAGATGCTGAAAAAAAAAAAGGGAAATCATCCTATGTCTCACTGAAGCCAAGCACTACTGTTCCTTGACAGCAAAACCATGACTTGACCTAAGTACACTCAGCATAGTCTAAAGACATCTATTTCTAATTATAGTCTCTTTTTCATCAGAAATTGGGGGTTTTGCTTTCTTACACATACTTCAGGACAATTTGTCATTGTCACCTGTTCTTATTTTTCTAAAAAATAAACTCCTTATAAAGCTGTTTCAGACATGAGAGATATGAAGGATTTGTTTACAAGCTTATAATCGGCAGCATATGAACTCTATAGCAGGGATAAAGTTACGCATGCTAACCTCCTGCCTCATTCACAAAGATCTGAAGTTTGGCCCATGATATAAAGTCTCAACATGAATGACCTTGTGAGACACAATTAAAATTCCTTGAAACAAAGGTTTTTCAAAAGTTTTAATAGTTTGCAGCACTGGCATGTGTAGCCCATGCTACTGGGACACTCTGACTCCTGCAAACTGACTGCAGCTGATATCTGACTACAGCAAAACGTGGGGATGAGATGAAAAGATTATGTCAAGGTTTGCTGAGGAATAACTGATGATGCTTTTTCTCCCATTAGTGTCAGTGTGGGTCAGCTTCTTTCTTACACCAAAAGAAATAAATAAAAGTGCAGTTATAGTTTTCTTTCCTTTTACACCTTTGTCTTTGCATTAATGTAAATGAAAAATAGAAACGTGGCAATTTTGTCCTAGTAAATCACAACACAAAAAAGTTGCAGAAACTGTTCCTAAACATGTGGGATTACATCTGCTTCAGGCAGGGTGGAAAGCCTTCTCTTTTGGAAACTTTTTCATGTGTATTTATACCACAAACAGAAGTGTCTTTCTACTTTCTTAAGGAAGTCGAATGTTAAACTTGAAGCATACTAGACAGACTTTAGACTATGAATGCATGTATTATCCTTCCTGTTTCCCCAAAAGAGGAATTTTCTCCCTTGGAGGAGTATGGCCACACAAACAGTGAAGCTGGCTGAAACCTCAGTTCTGGGAAAGAGAGAGAACTGTGTTTTAATGGAAAATTTCCTGATGGAAATTTAATTTCTTGCTATGAAGTTCTGACACTTGAAGATATAGGAAACACATATACTTTAAATAATGTACATAAAGAAATAACTGATATTGGATTTCTGTTCTATGTGTGAATAAGAATTTTGCCACACTAGTTTTTTCTTTTTTTTTAGTTAAATACAAACATGCGAATGATAAAAATATAAATTTAGAAAAAACTAGATAGAAAAGGTAGCTAAATACTGAATACCTATTGTGCACTGATTACTGAATGAAAAACTCCATGCAGCTTCTGTGAAGGATTATAACAGAGCAAATATGGTACAGTGCTAACCCACAGCACAGAAACAACTGCTGCAAGGGCTTTTATTTTATAAATATAGAAAAGTCTATATTTAAACAAGAATGAAACCTTATAACAAGAGAGTGTGGAAAGAAGTGTGTGTGTGTGTGTGTATACATGTGTATCTATGTATATATGTATAAAGACACACATTAAAGAAATGTACTCATATACACACTACATCAATCTATGTATAAACACAAATACACACACAGTTATCTTCATCTTACTTTATTAGAAGAATATAAGTTCACAGGAAAATTAAGCTACCAACTATTTCGCCTTTCTCTCATGACGAGGGTTTTTAAAATGTGTACCTGGAACCCAGTGCCTCACTTGGTGCTGGCAAAGTTCTCACTGAATTTCAAGAGCACCAAATTATTACCTAATGTTGACTGAATCAGTTCAAGGATACATTTTCCTCCTATTTTACTAGAAATACTACTGATGGTTTAGGGGCTTCTATAAAGACTCTTCCAACAAATAATTGATGTTTTAATGCTTGAAAGTCTTCTAGACCCAGTTCTTAGCTGTGCTGTTCAAACTGTGATTATACTGAAAGAGAGCAAAGACTGGAGTGCCTTTCCTCTGTCTTGACGTAAAAGCAGCAAACCAGGTGTACAAAAAGAATGAGCTGTTTTTCAGTTTATGAGAATAAGGCAGTGGAACTGGAAGGCACAAGCTGTTCCATATTTTGCTTTTTTCACAAAGGCAGCTATTCAGTAAGGCAAAAAAGAGGTTGCCACTGGTCTTTTTTAGGTGTAGACTCTGATTCATATGAACATCCTTATTCAGAATGATAGTTTGGTATAATTGCCATCCTAAGGAGAAATGGATTCATATGGAGCTGGGGGGACTTATCAGGGATAACTGTGGGAGCAAAGCATATTTCCTATGTAGATATATTCACAGAAATGTTAACATTTTAGCTCTGTTAGAACATTTGAACATGAACACATTTCAACATACCCTGAAATACAGAGACACTTGAAAGTCTCCACTAGAGCAGAGTGAAGCTGTAGAAAAAAGTATTCCAGCTCCTAGGAAACACCCAGCTGCACTGTCAGTAAATGGGCATTAGAAACTCAGTTTCAGCTGGCAGATGTCTATCAGTGAGGCTATAAACATTCTAGAGTAAGAAACCACATCCTTCTGTTTCTATGGTGATGTGTACAGTTGTAGTTTTACTTCTCACAGTGAGATTCGTAATGAACACAATGGAAGGAATGAAGCAGAATCATGATCTCAGATTTGCTAATGACTTCATCAGAGTTACTTCAGATGCCCTCAACTCGAGTCAAAAGCACACGAAACCACAAACATCATTACGAAGCCCCTCTTTGTAAGCCCACGCTATTAAGCTCAAGTGCTCAGTGCTCACTTTGCTGTTGAACCAGATTATGCCTTTGCCTTCACTCCAAGTAGGAGTCTGCGTGTAAGTCCTGGGTAGCCCAGGGAAACCCTGTGACTCACAGACATCCCTCTGAGTCATAGTTACTCCCTTGTTTCCTCCTTGCTCCCACAGCCTTTCCATTTGCTTATGCTCTTTACAGAAATAAATTACTGTCCCACCTCCACGCCAGCTCAGTTACGTCGGCCAGCAAGTGGAGGAACGGAGCCAAAGACAGTGTTAATTCCCTGTCCACACCTTGTCACCTGGGCTGGGCAGGCAGCGGAGCCAGCTCTGTGCTCCAGGCAGCCCTGCCAGCTGGGGAGCTCACGGGAGGAATTCAAAGAGGTTGTGTGTTGTCTTGTGTGGGCATTTAGCTCTCATTCTTAATCTAATCATTCTCATTAAGATCCAAGATAGAGAACCCAGAAGAAACTCTAAACTGCACATGGGCTTCAGTGATTTGAGAAATAAAAACACTAGTGATATATAAATAAACAAATATAAGCAGCTACTGGCAGCAAGTCTCCCAGGGACTGACATTGGCTAACAGGGATCCAGACCAATGAAAAATTTAGTGTCCAGACATTGTTTTATTTAATACATTTATCCGTTGTTGTTTTTTCTCATTTGTCAGCAAAAGCAAACTTTATTTTCCAGAACAAGCCTGTGAAAGCTGAAAAGTCTTCAAAGAATTTAAATTGAATTTCTGAATCACGGAATCTCCAATCTGAATCAGTTAGCAAATAAGTAGCATCCGCCTCTCCCAGACTAATTTTCACTGCAAATGTAGATTTTTAAGGCTCTAAGGATAACTTATTAGAACAACTTAATAATACATTAACATTCTTGCACACTTTTAAATGACTGGACTTCTGTTCAGAATTTAAAATAGAAATTGATGTGAAAAGTAAGGCAGGGTTACAGCAGTCTCTGAGAAAGCCAAATTTAGTGCTACAGTACAGATGACACATGTAGTTCTTATTAGCTGTAATAAAATTCTGCAATGAAGATAACAGCTAAAACAATAGTTAGAAATTTAGTTTGAAATACTCAAAGTTGATATGCAGAGAACTGCCTAAATGTGTGGAGGACTTCAGGTTCCAGACATCCAGAATTTCCTTAGCTAGGGAATTGCTGTAGCTTTCAGGTTACCATTTGTTAGCCTTACTTTAACTTGTATCCACTCTTTAATCACTTTAATGTTTTATCCAGTGAGAGAAGAGGCAAGGGTCCTCAACACAATATCAAAAATCTCCATTGGAAGTCAAGGATAAAACGTTGAATGGTCATCAGCCAAGGAAGGAAGTTGAGTTCAGATCTCTTACATCTCGAATAAAAAATGTTCTACCTATTAAGTTAGGTGGAATGAAGTTATGTCAAGAGAAAAATTGAGACCTCTTCTCTGATTTCAAAAGCAGATGATTACCTTTTTAAAAATAAAAAGGTTCATAGTCTTGTCTTGCAGATACCTGTAACCGTTAGTTACCTCAAGACTGGTACTATAGCATTGGCATTTTTTCCTGTTAACTAGCACAGTGCAGCTCCTTAGTTTGTTTCTGACTTTAAATAGCATATTTGGCAGTGTGTTGGTTGTTTTCAGTCTACTGAGGTACGTAACTTACCCATGTAAAGGGAGACTGTGCACTGATATAGGGCCTTAGTCTTCGTCGCAGAGGACAAGAGTCTCAATTAAGTAGTGGAGCATCTGAATTTGTATTGAATCAGTGAATAGCTTGAGATGTTGTTTTCTTTTTTTCTGATTCATTCTCTCATATCTCACACTGGAGGGATAACAGTATACAAAATGTATTACAGTGTTGTTAGATTTAGATCATAACAGAGAAGCAGGATTTAACTTCTCTGTTGTTCTCATATTGTCTCATATTTGTCTAACTGTCTTCTAAAATCAAGCTCCTAGTAGTTGCGGGCCCTAATGAGGCATTTGTTCATGAAAGAGAGGATAGATAGAACAAAATAAAACGCATCCTATAGTTATTTAATGATAGTGCTCCTTACTGTAGAATATTTCCACTTCATTATTTTCTGGACAGTTGTTTTCCAAGATTATGACCCATATGATAAAATTTTCCACAGTTCATCTCTATTCAACTGTAATTTTTTTTCTGATTATTACGTGAAGTTGATGAGGAGGTAAGATAAATAAATAAACAAAAAAAAAAAAACAACTAATGGAATATAACTCTCCCAAATATTTTCCATGTCCATTTTAATGTTAAATTGTTGATGAAATAACTTTTGAAGAAAAGTTTACGCATTTTGGAGGTTTTCTATATAATAACGCTTTGTGGTTTAAAAAACATGTTAAATCTGAAGGCCATTAACTGAATAGTTTTTAAATCCTAGCTCTTGGAACTAAGCTGAGACACCATAAAATGTCTCTCTTCAGCATTTTTAATGCATTTCTTAAAGATGCCTTCACTGGCAATGTCTGTATACTTTGCAAACTGGAAATGGCTCTGTTTCAATGAATTTGTATCCTCTACTAGAAAATATTTCTATAATAAGAAACATCCAAGCTTAACTAAGTATGCCCCAGAGTTACTGCAGCTTGGAGAGCTCCATGGGGTTGGGGCAACATGGTGTGGGAGAATTTGTTGAGCCACAACTGCGGTTTAGCTAGGAAAGGAAGGGGACTGGGATTAAGATTCTCAAATTCTCTTGCCTCTATAAATTACACAAGTGGCTACTAATTTTTCGGATGCAATACTAACATGGATAGCTTAAACTGACTGACTTTTCACAGTTGCCATGCACAAGAATGTTGTTGTTTTCACCTCTGTCTTGAAGAGGGAACCAAAAATTATACAAATGCAGAAGACACATATTGGCTTTCCAAATGACTAAACCAGGCAGATGGCTGATCAAACAAGCACCATATATTTAAAGAGTGTTGTACATCTTCTAAAGTGCTCTGAAATCTCCAAGGGAAAAGTAAAATAAAAATACAGATAGTTGTATTACAGAAATTAATAGCTATTATAGATAGGTATAATTTAAATCAATTTAATCTTCACTACCACTCAAATGTTTTCCACAGGATAGTGGTATGAAATGTTAGATTTTAGTTCCATCTCTGTCATTCTGACAACACCAAATTTTCAAATTTTTCACTTGCTTGCTTAAGGCTCCTTATGTATAATTTTAAACTTTCACTTTATATCATCACTTTTCATACCAACTGTATTTCCATTCCAACTAGCTTTTAACCACAGCAAATAACAAAGTCTAAATCCCTTCAGTATTTTCAATATTTTACTCTCATGTTACTTTTTAACAGGCTGTGGTATTTTTCAGAGATGATCAATGGTCCTCGAGATAATTTTCCAATTAGCAGACAAGCCTTATTCTCTTCTCTATTTTCCACATTCCCAAAGGCCCAAAATAAATTTAAGGACTCAAGAGCAAGAAAAGACCCAAGTCAGAGCTCACAGCAACATAAAAATGAGTTAGGAAAAAGTAATGGAAGTGATCTGTTTGTGTATGAAAAGTTAAAATACTTCATCAAAATATGTGTACAGTGGACTGAATAGAGTACCTGTTGTCCTTAGGAGAACATCAAATAGCAATGGATACATAAGAAGAATTGCTCTCCCAGTTTTTTATAAATTATAAGACTTTCAAGAGCAGGCACCTTTATCAGTAAGTGAGAAGATGAAAACTCCTTTATTGTGACTGCTTCCAAAATGGAACTTTCTAGTTCTAAGTGAGGAACAGAAAGGTCTCCAAAACTAAATGGGGTTGATAGCTAGAGCACTGCAATAAGTAGAGAGATGATCAATAAAAGAGAAATTAGATGTTGATGATCTTTCCATTGTTGAATGTTGGTAGTCTTTTCCAATGTACTCATTGATCAGATGAGTAGTTCTGTAAATTAATATTTTAAAAGTGTTGATGACAAGGAGAACTCCCAGGTCCAAGACCTTTCGTGGAATCATTTGACTTCAGGGCTAAGCTTAAATGTCATTACTCAAGAGATCTCACTGAAAGCAGTGGTTACTGCAGGCATCAAGTTAGTGTGTGTGTATGTATGTGTATATATATATATATAAGTATATATATATATATATATCAAAATGTTGACAAAAATTCCTTCACTAGTATGAACAATTCACCACACTCATCAACATGTCGTGAAGAGTTTCTGTCAAGGCAAACCCAAACCCTCAGGTAAAGTTTAGGCCTCAAGTAACATGAAGATTGAATTCTCTACCAAAAAAAAAAATACACATATTCCCATTTTCATAAATCATGGTGTTCTGACTATGTCAAAAGACCAAGAGAAAAAAATTTAACAAATTAATAGTGTGTAGATAGACCCTTTTATCACCTCTGGAGAATGTTTTTCTATCTTTTTTTCAGTTTGCAAGTAAATATATACTTTGCTTTACAAGACATCACACAAATATGAAGGGAACTGAAGAGTAAAATGTAAGAATAGAGAGTTATCAGATCAATATACAGACTGATGCTAAAAACATAAGTTTCTAGTGCCCCTGCCAATCTGCAATTCTGTTGCAAACAGTGAAATAAAATTTAAACATGAGATTCTTAAATACAAAAAGGGGTATTACACTTGAGAACTAAGCAAGTATAAAAGAACTTCTCTTAGAAATGTTATAATTAGCTATGTTCAAACTGAGTGAATAACCTGGTAGCTTTGCTTCCATATCATTCTGATCTCCATAGAAATTACTCAGTTCAGTTAAATACTGACAAATAATGTATGGTTTTGACCACCCAACAATAATACCATGATTACGGATTTCTAAAATCAGATTATGAACTGCTTTCAAAATTACTTTTTGTTTCTTGGTAGCAAGAAAATTTTAAGACTCAATTAGTTACTAGCTGAATGTGGGGTCCCCTTGCTCTATTTCAGTCAAACAAAAAACAAGTAACTTTACAGATCTAATTAAGAAGGTAAAGAGAAAAGAGAATATATCTTGTTAAAAATGAATGGCTCAAAAGTCAATGTGGATGATGTCAAATGGTTGTCTCCAAGAAACTGCAGGCAACCATCCATGTGACTGTGTTTGGCCTTCTGTGCTGTGTAATTATAAATTCATAAGGCAGGTTTGGATCCCTATTTTGTCAGTGTAAATCATATACAGCATCATTCACCTCTGTGCAGCAGTACACACTGCAGACAACTCAATTTTTTTCCATGTGATTAAACCAATATAAGTAAGGAATTTGACCTATGCATATAAAAACTGAATTAAATGCTCAGAAGAATAACATTTTAAAGTTAGGTTTTACTGGATTACAAGATTACATAAATGAGAACCATCTCCTTAAATCCTATGGATGTTGCCAGAATAGTAGTAAATTGCTCTAATACTTATTTTTCCAGCAAGATCAGGCAGTATATGGCTATGCAACAGAAACTGAGTTTAATACTCCAGATATTTTCAGACAGAAGCCAAGTTGTGCTCCCTGGGAACAGAAGAATCTTTCTACAGATTTGTAGAAATGTCACCTTAATCTCACTTACATCCATAATAGATAAAGGCAATAATGACATTAAAAAAAAAGTTAATAACGGAAGGCATATAGATATGCCAGCCTATCTTAATTCAACTAATCTTAGAAAAACATTTGTTTGTGCTTTAAATGGGTATGTTTATGAATATTTAATACAGAACTGATGTATAATTTAAAATGTAATTTAAAATATATGTAAAGCATTTCAGGGAGAATGATAAATAGAAGCTGCGCTAGATTATATTTACCAGATATAAGTACAGTAATTTTATAAATGTCTTTTAATAATTCATACTTTTCTTACAAGTGTTTTTAATAGTTTTCTCACAAGATAATTAGTTAAATACGTTGTTAAACTGCTACATGTGTAGTAAAAATTTAGAATTATACTTTATAATAAAAAAAACTCATTTTATTTGAATAGTTAACAAATATCACTTGAAAATCACCTGTTGTTCTTCACAAAGACAAGTGTATTTCAAAGAGCTACATTATATAACACTTGAGAAGTACATGGGTATTTTCAGAAATTATTCATTAGGAGAATTCAATAGTAAATGGTAGGATTTTCAAAGGGATTTCAGTGGATTAGATAAGGACTTGGTCACTGATACCCCACAGCTTTCATTGAAAATGTCAGCTAACATGAATGTTTCAGTAATAAAGTCACATGTGCAGTCACGGATTTATGGTTATATTGTATTTAGTGATAATGTACTCGAGCCAAACAAGAATCTGAGCATGTGAGCAGAAACTTCTTTAAAAATGCAAGTCACCAACAGAAGGAGTAGTCTAGAGTTTAACTCAAATTGTCTAAGTTAACGAAAAGTATATTTTGTTTTCAGGTTACATGTGCCTTAGGAGAAATATGCTGATTCAGTTTCTTTGTGGAAAATACATCTTTGAATTTTTATGAAGTAAAAAATTTCTGTGAATAATTCCATCAAAAATTCCTTTCCACAAATAATTACAAAATCATCTCACGGTAGTATTTACTTTTTATGAAGCATTAAATCAGTAGTGATGACTGCTGACAGAGTTATCAGCAATGCAAATGGATTGAGCGGAATTTCTTCTTAAAATTCTATGATATTCCAAACACGGCATCTTAAACACTGTACTTGCAGTTATGTGTCTGTATATGTAAGACTCTAATTTAGAACATAATTAGAAATGGTGTTAAAAATGTTTAAGCATAGCTGGATGGATCCAGAAAGTTCTTCAGTTGTTATATCAAATATCAAGTCACATTAATGCTTTCTGAAAAGTGAATGTATGCAGAGTCCCTACATTTATCCAAACTATTAAAGTGACAGCTGCTTCTCTCAATTTCAAACTAATTGCTCTTTGTTAAGTATCTCTGAGTATGTTAATTAAACATATTTACATTTTTTTCTAAAGAAAATATATCCTGGAAGTCTCTTTCTTTTCAAAGAAATTAAGACTGCTGAATCTATATTTCTCTCTGCTCTTTTCTATGGGTTTTTTGCTTTTAATGAAAGCAATGTGATGTGATTTTAGTTGTTAGTGTTTAAAGTTTTCCATTGCCACTTCTTTCTAAAACAGTGAAAACCATTAAAGTCAGAGAAAACATTATGCTCCACATAACAGAGTATCTTTTTCAACCAGAATTATTTTTTTTCCCTGAGGATGGAAAAAAATATTCTGTGGCTAAACAGGATAAAACTTCCTACATTTTTTTCTTTCTTCAAAATTCAGATCCAGGCGTGCAGTAGCAGCTAAAATGATATATTTCATATGTTTGCACAAAGTCCAATAAAAAAAAAAGTGCATTAGATGAAAACTGAACATTAATGATGAGAGGGTATCAGAACTGCCTTTATGAATTAGGAGTCTATTGACAGTGAAATTGTACTAAGCCTGTACATGCCTATGCATTCAACAAAGCTGGACTGAATTATGCCAAAGAAGAAATGTCCCAGAAATTTGAAGGATTTAAGAAAACATTATAATGATCTATCCCGACCCTGTGTGCACAGTACAGGCTGTACTACTTCAGTAGTCAGAGATATGAAAAAACTTTTGTACCACGGATATTCTCATAGGAAATGCCTTATGATAGGCAATGCTAGATAGATATTTGTAGACATATATTTTTATTGAGAAAATGTTAATATTTTGTAACCAATATAGATATAATACATATGTATGTAACATTATTTAACCAATACATATAATGAGAGCCCCAAAGCAGAATGATGTCCCCATATCAGCTAACAAAGACTAACGGCATGCAGCTGAACAGACATATAATATTTCCACTTATATCAATTAATGACGTCAGTTTTCAACATCTATCTAGACACAGAGAGATGTAAAATTATACATCAATATCTATTCAAACAACTGGAAAGTCTAGGTTATGAGGTTTTTAAATTTTGTGCCTCTGATTTGTCTCCAGCAACTGTGAAAATGATCTTCCAAGTAAGTAGTATGATTTCATGACTGATGTTTGGGCGCTTCCATCTAAACTGGGAAACAAGTGAGTTAACAACTCTTTTCTCTCTCTCTCTTTTTTTTTTTTTTTTTAATACATGTTTGTGCAATATCTAACACAAGTGACTCAAGTTATTAGCAAACTTAGTGAATACAGCATTCCCTTTTAGATTCATGAGAGAGGCCAAAGACTGGGTGGAAATCATAAGCACAACTCTGCACTTGGTAGTCAGGTATGATGATTTCCTCGGTACAAGAGAGTCTGAAAATGTCAAGCAGACACCAGCCTTCGGAAGAGGTTGTTCCTGGTGATACACCAGGTCCCAGGCAGAGCAAAGGCCTTCATCGGCTCTTGGAAAACCTTGTTCAAGCCTGTTTAATCCAGAGCTGCAGTACTCTGTGCTTACCACCCTACTCCCTTCCAACTTTATGGCTGGATGTATGCTTTGCTGAGGTCAAAAAAATTTTATTAATCCATACCAGCACATGTAGGATGACTTCTTTTATTGCAGCCCCTCATTTTACACTTGTTTTTTAGTTAAAGAGAGAGTGACAAGAATTTTCTCTAGGAATTGAATCTGAAGAAGAATTAATGTGACTGGGAGCATGCTTACAACTGGTTTTTCTTCCAACTAGTCTTGTAAAAGTCTTATGTTTACCAGGATGACAGGAGTTTTTGATAAGAAATTTGATACAGAAAAAATATCTGCTACACTCTATTTCAGTTTATTATGATTTTATTATCTCCTTTTTAAAACAAAATATTGCGATAGATTTCTTTATATTTGGGAAACAGTCTTCCACTTCATTATCATCCGTCACTATACATGTGGGCTGGCCCAGCACATCTCTGCAAGTCTAAGGAAGCAATAGGTATACTGAACCTGCACTGGTATAAAATAGTGAAATCAATATAGATCCACTGAAGTAATGGATGATACGTTAATTTACATTGTAATGTAAATGTAAATTCCAATGGATTTGCAATCTGGATGCAATTTAATTTGCACTGAGTGGCAATAGTAGTTAGCCTGATTATATTAAAATTAAGTACTGGGAGACCCCAGTACCTGGCCTTGGCAGAGAAAATGTAAGCAGAAACTTATGCACATGTAGCGTAACAGGGAAAATTTTAATTGCTGGATTTTCAGTATCTCAAATTGGAAAACTATTCTTTCAGAGAGAAGAAAAGTGTGGTGCTGTTGAAATATTTGCTTTATGGACAAGTATGTAGTCACTGTAGGAAAAAAAGTTGTTTGAAGTGTGATGATTGAAATGCCAGGTGTACACTAAACTCATTTTACATAGTAGCATTCATTAAAGAATAAAGTGATTATCATTGTCATCATCAGCTCTGTTATAAACTTTACATTGATTTATTTACATTGATTTACAGAAGTTGTGAAATTGTGCTTGTACTTAAATAGTTAAGCTAATTTGTCTCAAACTCTTCAAGTTCCTCTTATGAAGAAAGGTTATAGAAACAGCCAGGTGTGGACAGGATTTGCTCAGGGGTCATTATTGCACGCTTGCCCAAACATCTTTTTACAATCAATCACTTCAAGATGTACAGGTTGAGACAAGACTTACTGAAACAATTGCTGCTGCAAACCAGGTTGTGCAATCTCCTAAGCAAACTCTTTTAATAATGATATTGACTTTCTGCTCTGGAGGCCCCAATTTTGGATGACTGTGTTGGAGATTGCAGGTATTGCAATTCCTTTTGTTAAAACAGAATTCCACTAGTCAACTCAACGTGCTGAGTAGGAGAAAAGAAAACTGGACAGCCTTTTATAACTGTGAACATCACGTTCTCTCTGAACAAGTGCAGCTACTTATCACTGCAGGCGAACAACAGGACTTCCTGCTGGCAAAAGACGTGTTATTTCAATATGTAGGGTGAAAAAAATATTGCTCCACAAGAAGTGGACAGATGTGGGTTTTTTTGGATCTATAGGAATGATGAACTGTCTAGCTGATCCATAGTGAAGTAGAAAACTCTATCCTTGACTTAATGAATAGTCCAGGAAACTGTCTGTACTCCATGGATCTACTTCCTAGTAAGTTGAAACACCAGGGATCTTTGCTTCTCAATTACATGTCATGAACGGCAATTGTTACACACCGTGCAAGATTTCAGTGTCCCGCAGGCTACTCAAAATTGAACTCTTGAAGAGAAAATTGAAAACATGAGATTTATAGCTTAAGTCTCAAAGTAGTCTGCAGCATCTTTTGAAAGTCTGCATTTACTGGTGGGAGAAGGACAAAGTGGTTAATGGCTCTTCCTGCCAGGGTGAACTACAAAGGTTACTCAGCTAAGATATGCTAACCTTCATATTTTAACAGTTCATCTATTTTCCAGACAGTCCCATAGGGTTAAGGAACCTGGCTTTAGAACATCAAGTGGTATTAAAATGACAAGGAAGCCTTCTTTAAACACCGAGGTATGGTACTGAAAGACTGTATTTAGCTATACAAGGACTACAAACATCGAGTCTTACATCTCTTAATATAGTTACAAAATCAATAACCAATTTATAAAGCTACCTACTGAGAAGAACAGGAAAACAGCCATTGTGCTTTATAAGTGTCAAAATAACACATCGCAAAATACAATGTTTAATAAAGACAACAAACATTATATTTAACTAATTACGAAATCTAAAACACTACAAGAACAATACTACAATAATAAATGACAAGGTATTCAAATCAAGACCTATGCAGTATATGGACTTTGTCTCTAAAGATCATTCACATAATCTGAAAAGTCACAATAGTTTTTATGATGATTATTTAACAACCATATTTATTACTGTTACGTCTTTCAAAAAGTAGCCAAAGTTTACGTTTTCATTTGAGCAAGGGTATAACTTTTGCAAGATTATGTGTAAAAAGATTAATGAGATCTACCTCATTGTTTTTCCTGGTCATTTTCCATAGGATGAACAGTGTATTGGGTAAGGAGAAAAAGTGTACATATACATAAACATACACACAATTGTGTCTATCTGGGACGAGACTGAAAATTTTATGCAGCTATTGCTGTTATTTGAAATAATGATAATAACTAAAACAACAATATCACAATACTTCAAGCAAAGAAAACCCCACATCTCCTTATCAAATGTGAGGCAGTAAAAAAAAAAAAAAAAAAAAAGCCAACCCAAAAATACCCCACTGTTTGGAAAAATTGTGTTTTATGCCAAGTGAGAACTCGGCATTTAAGGTTGTGTCAGATTCTATCAAAGCATAATGGAGTACAATGTGACATAGTTCTTCAGTTCAAGTCTGTTTTCAATGTGCCTATGCATGCCAGTCTGAGATTACTAACTGTAGATGCGGAAAGGCAACATTGCTTTCTATTCCAGCAGTTCCAAATAGCCAATTTGTCCCAAAATTGCTTACCTCAAACTGTATTCCCAAGTGCAGAACTAGTGATGCAAGAAATTCAGAGTTATTGGTCTGATTTAAGATGGGATGAGTATAAAAAGAAATAATATCTGAGGGGGTTTTTCTGTAATCCTATATATTCCTCTAGAATATTGTCACACTTCCATTTCTGATCCTAGTTATAACTACAAGGTTAAAAACAAGGTACAAGGGAAATAACAGAGATATTCAGATAAATTATCTAAATATTTATTATCCCACAACACTACTCTTTGTTTTGGCTTTCATTTCAACAAATTAATTGTTTTGAAGGGTTCCATTATATGAATCTGTGCTAATGACCAGTTTTAAAATAAGCCAGTCACTTCCTACATTTTAGTTGTAGAGTGTGTTTATGATTTTCCTAGAATATAGGTAAGGAAGATAAAGAGGCTACAGCTTCTAATGTCAAAACAGTTGGAAAAAGCAACAAGCTTTCAGCGATGAGATCTTTTCTGTAGGTCTCTCAAATGTTACAATTCCACCTCAAATGTAGGATTGTGATCTCACAGATGACAATTAGAATTTTAGTTAAATTACGAGTGTCCTACCCACCTCTCCCAGTGATCACAGATCTGAAAGATTAGAAAGACCTCCCGTTTCTTCAGTGGGTATGTGTCTCTACAGCTGCAACACGGGACAGCATGTAAAAATGCAACCAACATGGGTCGAGATTAGACTGACATTGATCTATCATCAGTTGAGATGAAACTCTTTGGTTGCTGCTCTCTGACTTTCTACTGTGGTGACCTGGACTCTATAAGTAATGAGAAGGCTGTGAATTCTCACAAGATGTGAATAATACATCTATCATGACTCTATTTCTAGCATGTGGGTGATGGAAGTATGTATAGCCACAAAGCCTGCTGAGGTATTTTTAAGAAACCGTGCCAGAGGAAATGTGTTGCAGTGGCACAGCCTTACCCAATTTTGACAGATGAATCTGTACCATCCTGAATCAAACTCCAGTGTTTTTTCAGATGTGATTGGTTTTGGTGTTTTTTGGTTTTGGCTGGGTTTTATTTTTGGTAGGGGTGGCAGGGCAGGGAATGACTTTCTTCCTGGCCCCCTGAACTTGTTCCAGAGGGTGCTCACAGATTATTTTCCAGTATAGGTGCAACCACAGATCCTAAGTGCACATAACTATAGGGATATAGGGATAGCTAATATGAAAAAGACTGCAGAAACTGGGTGTGGATTTACAAAAACACAGAAAAATTTCTTAGTCATACTATTTTATGAATCCGAAGGGAATACTCTGCTGGAATATGGTTAGTAGCCACCAGGGCCTACGCTCAGCTTTACTTCCCAAACAGTACTAATTAATCAGCATACTTCTCACATCTTGAGGAGATTTAGTTAGCTATGAACAGAAAAAAAGAAGCAACGTTTGAAAGGATCACACATTTTCACTGAACTGTTAATTTGGGCTTCTACTCAGTTCTCATTCATACAAGAAACCCAAGGTCAAGTTTAGGAGGACTTCAAACAAAATGAAAAGCCCAGCTCAGGCTCTGGTATCTGAGCTAGTTCTGTCTTGATTTTGCAGTGAGGATGCAGTGAAAACAAAGCTAATTAAGCTTCCAAAAACACAAGTTCTCCCAAAATTTGGAAAAGATCAGAAGAGCCTCAGCCAACTGAAGCACTAAAAAGTCAGAGGATATGTTCACAGAACTCCCAAACACATGTTCAGAGGATATGCTGAACTTGAGCTTCAGTATGCAATATATAACTCATCTTGGTCAACCAACCTTAGTGCATACAAAAATTAATACAAATGTGATATAAATGTAAGTAAGGAGGCCTTGTCCTTTTCCTTTCCCTTTTTCCTATAGAATATTTTTGTAGAACTGTCTGGTCATCAGCTAAAAGACAAGTTAATCTTGAAAATACATAGAATACAATGAATTATTCATCAGATATTTCTGAATTCATTATGCACTGATTTTTACAACTCAGAACAAATCCCACATATGCTTATATCATCAGTCATCATTATAAAATCCTTATCCAAAGGAATGTATGCTTTTAACACAGAAACAGACACAAAGAGTATTCAATTCAAAAATTCTCAGCCTGGGAAAACAAAAACATACCACTTATTCAATAGTCATGAAAGATCTATTGTTCTGTTTGATGATGTCACTCTCTTTCCAGATTATCCAAGGTGGAAAAATGTTTTCATCTGCTGTAAAATTATGGATAACCTGAACAGCACATCCCAAATATAGTCTATTAATTTAGCCACATAAATTTTACCCAGGAATTTTTTGCAAATTGAGAGCTTACATTTGTCTTAGATCAAAAGTTTAATCATTTTAGCTAAGAATTCAATTGGTGTTTGTCCATGTCTCAGAGTTAACACACAGCTCACTGCTACTAGAATTCTTTAGACTTTTTTCAGGTTGCATTGGAAGTTTAAAGGGGCAAATAAAAAAGCTCAATTCTGAAAAAAAAAGTTGTCAGTTTTAGAAGTCAAAAGTTAGGCAATTCCATTCCAACAAACATGTTCTATTCTCAGATTAAATGTTTTAAATAATGGATAATTTGTCAGAAAAGTTGTAGGGGTTTCTCCTTATCTAATTATGGTTAACAGCATCATAACTACTGCTGTTCCAAAATGTGCACTATTTAGATTCATTGGTATCTTCTGCAGTTGACCAACAATATGATGTCTCTGTTCTCGTTGACCATGAAAAATCTTAACAAATAATGTCATGAAAATTTGGAAAGAGATATGTGGGTTATGAAGTCCACCTCCACCCAACAAAAAGTGGTTTAGGAGAACTCCCAGGAGTTACTAATATTCTACACATCAGTATGGGCTACAGACATCAACACAGTTTCCAACTTCCTATAACAATCTGAACACCACAGACAAAGCTGTAAATATAAAGTGCCAAAGGAAGGTAGTTCAAGAATATTGCCAATGATTCTCTTAGCAGGACTTTGTTAAATTAAATTATGTAGCTGATTGAAGAAGTGCCAGCATCACGAAGGAGGAGGAGAAAATTGAGGTAGAGAGGAATATTTATTTTGATACCAAATCCGGTCACCAGTTTAATCCTTTTTATGTCACAAGGACATAATAAACAGATACCTGACAGTTTAATGCCAAGAGGGAGCATGAAGCCTGCTTCTAGTTGTTGCTGTTCTCCAGTGTTTCTTAGAAGGAAAAAAAACAAAACAAAACAAAACAACACAAAACCAAAAGAGAACCCATTAAAATGTGAATCAAAATTATCAATCAGGAGAAAAAACCAAGAATTTTTCTTACCTGCACAAAGTAGTCTATGGCCTGAAGCATGGCATTAGGGCCACATAGACAGGGTTGAAACTAAGGGTGGCCCTGTGTCTTTTCAAACACCACAAAATGCAGAATCTTAGAACTATTTAGGTTGGAAAATACACCAAAGGTCACTTAGTCCAACGCTTAACCTAACACTACCAAGTGCACCACTAAACCATGTCCCTAAGTGCCATGTTTACACATCTTTTAAATACCTCCAGGGATGGTGACTCCACCACTTCCCTGGGCAGCCCGCTCCAATGCTTGACAACCCTTTCAGTGAAGTAATTTTTCCTAATATTCAATCTAAACCTCCCTGGCACAACTTGACACCATTTCCTTTTGTCCTATCACTTGTTACTTGGGAGAAGAAAGCAAGCCCGACCTCACTAGAACCTTGTTGTAGGCAGTTGTAGAGAGCAATAAGGTCTCCTCAGCATTCTTTTCTCCAGGCTAAACAACCCCAGTTCCCTCAGTTGACTTTCCCTCAGACTTTTCTCCAGACCGTTCACCAGCTTCATTGCTCTTCCTGGGACATGCTCCAGCACCTCAATGTCTCTCTTGTCGTGAGGGACCCAAAACTGAGCACAGTATTCGAATTGTGGCCTCACCAGTGCCAAGCACAGGAGGATGATTGTTTCCCTAGTCCTGCTGGCCACACTATTTCTGATACAAGCCAGGATGCTATTGGCCTTCTTGGCCACCTGGGCACACTGCCGGCTTAATATTCAACTGCCTGTCAACCAACACCCCCAGGTCATTTTCTGACGGACAACTTTCCAGCTACTCTTCCCCAGGCTTATAGCATTGCATATATGCTTTGCAAAACATAAGTTTTGCATGTATACACAAACATAAGCTGTATAAGGTCTAATAATCAAAAACATTATTACTTATTTCCACTATTTCTGTTTAGTTACATAAATATTTTTCTAAAAAAACCAAGCTCTGTCTAAGAACAACTTAATTGTCTTTTGTAATCTTCTTTAAAAATCTCTACCAGGAAAAAAAGATTTAATATTGTGGAGAATGAAATGGTCTTCTGACACTGAGAGGTTTTTTTATAATCAGGCTCCCAGGCATACTGGTAGGGTGTCACTTCAGTGCTGTGCTTCAGTCACTACAGTGTCAACATCCAGTATCTTCTAACAACAAAAAAACCTCATTTTTGTAAACCTGCTCCTTAACCAGACTTTAAATAAGAAATACCCTAAATAAAAAGGGATAGTTTCTAGAGGTTTTAAGTAAATGCAATTAAAACGTAATAATTCATTGAAATTAACTGATTTCCTTTGTACTAAATTGGTTTAATAAGAAAAAGTATATCCTCTACCTTGAGCTGAAAATTTAGTGGTTGCTTTCTGTATTCTCAAGTTCATATTCACATATAGTAAAATGAAAGTCTACTCAAGAAAATCAGACAGGATAGAAACTCCTCTGTTTATAAAAAGTTGAAAGCTTTTCTTCATCCAGGCCCCCCAAAATTGAGCAAGACACATATGCCACAAAAGAATGGGTAGAAACACCGCTGTAGTTTACAAACAAAAACTTGCGCATAATAAATACAACCATTGAAAGAAAGTAAATATATTCTAAAAGATGAGAAATGTATTTATTTCTTAAACTGATGTCTGTAGAGAACATGGAGTATACCATAAAGATACGGTACTACTTCTACTGGAGAGAATGCTAATGACACGGTCTTGGCTGAGATCAATGAGGCCACACAAAATAATAAAATTACATTAGAAAATATCCTGGGCTTCTCTTTCATTGACTGATTATCTGGCATAACTAAGAAAACATTTATGGAAGTTCTGTTTCATATGTTAAATGATTCCTTCTTGGAATGGCTTATTTTGGAATATATCAAAGGAAAAGCTAGTCCAAAAAAAGAAAAAGTAGTTATACTTGAGGCATTAAGAATAGTGACCGCATCAGAATTAAATCTAGCTCTCTTAGACCTTGGAAGTCTCAGCATCACTAAGACAGTTCAAATGGAATTTTTGAATTAAATACTTAAGCAAAAATAAGCATTCTTGTGTAGACTAGAATTGAAAGACAACACCTGTCTCTTTAAAAGTGTTGCTCCTGTTTCTGGGAACTGAGGGACAACAAGGCTTGCTTTAACATTCCTAAACTATCTGTAAAATTGAAGTTAATTAACAGTATCTAGACAAACATTACAAAAGAATAAATGGCATTAGCTTAAGGAGAAATTTGGTTTCGTCAGCACACTACAGTTTTTGGAATGCATTTACATTAAATCAATAAAAAGAAAAAGGTTAATTTATCTGAATTGGTATCTCAAAGCACTTTAAATAAAATGTTGCTGTACTTAAGTATTTTGGAAGTTACTGATAAATAAAACTGCTTGCAAGCACAACATAAACCAATTTACTAATAGTTCATAACTCAGAGCTGAGAGTGACATTGTTGCAAGTCAAGTTAGAGCTAATGTGACAAATATGTACTCTCTGTCTAGATTAAGATGACTGTCCTTGGGACTGTCAAGAATAAATTTTAACCACTTAAGGATTGTTAGATTTACCCTTCAAGATGTGAACATCTTGGAGAATACGTAAACTAAACAGGTACTTAACCAGTATGTTTGGAGCAGTCAGTCAAATTAGGGATCAGTACAGTCAGAGAGCAACCTACCATAATATAATTACCATAGTAAAAATCACACCCACCACCATGAAGACCCCAGCCCACATAGAGACCCTTGCCCTCAGAGTATGTGTAGTTTAGAGATATCATGTAACCGATATGCTCGTTAGTTGACCAATCATGTATGAGGAGGCTGTGCTGGGGTTGTGGGTAAGTGATAAGAGTAAATATATAAACTGTCGTGAAAAGTACCTGGTGTGCCAGCTTTGTGGAATGACCACCTAGCACCTGACATTGCGCAATGTAGAAATAAAAACAGTATCTCGTCTCTGTGTGTGTATTTGCTTATGGCACAGCAGGTGATGAGCTCTGTTTGTGAGACAACACCACCATCCAAAGTAAACAGAGAATACTTTCTTGTTATTACTCCTAAATCAGAATATACTCAGATAGCCATAGATTTTAATCTTGCTTGTCTACACACTTGTCAGCTGCTAACCTGATAAGCTTTTTTTTTTTTTTTAAACTATTCATATTATCAAGTCTTTTGGTGAAAATTATCAGGTATTGATATAGAGGGGGATGATTTAGCTTAGATAACACCCTGTCTCACCAAGCAAGCTATCTGGTCTTCTCTAAAATTCCCAGTATGTACATTTTCTTAGTGGGAACTGTTTTATCTTCCACAGTCATATAGACTTTATGTGGTCCTTTTTTTTTTTTTTTTTTTTTTCCCAAATGTTGTTTTTCCTTAACACTATATTGATCTGGGAAGTCTTCTTCATTCCTTGGCTTCTTGCTTTAATATTCTCTCTCTAGAGAGCTCCACATGTGTGTACATCACCAAGACTACCTTGGAAATGAGATCATGTCAAAATCTTACAGGGAAGGGCTGGATAATAGTCCTAACCCATCTGAAAGAAGGAAATGTCACAGAAAAACTCTTCCAAATACTACTTTATCGCACTGTCTCCAATTATTGTTAAAGGACAAAAAAATTAAAAACCAGACCCCACATACTCTATTACTTTTAATCATTTTAATCCTTAAGAACACAGGTGTAGTGAAAAGGGTAGGGAGTAAGGGCAGCCTAAGAAATATTAAGTTTTTTACAAGCTTTGTGAAAATCGAGAGTTAAGAAATTGAAATACTCCACTAGTTCCTTAATCAAAAGGGAGAACAAAGTCATTATCCAATGAATCTGGTTAGCAGGATTTTGGCATTTGTGCAAATTAATTTGCACATGCAAACTGGATGGTCAACAAACACATGGAGAAACAATCATACCTCTCCTACTTTTTGTTCACCTAGGGAGCCAAAAGAGTGGTTAATTAATATAAATAGTTCAAGGAGTATTGTTGAAGGTTACATGAGACGGACACGGTGGCTGTAAGGGAGATTTTAGTGCCTGGGATACCATTTTGTGTGCTGCAGTAGGAAAACGTTAGAGATGAGGAAAGGTGAGTGCGATTTTGGAAGGATCAAGTGATTTGTTACGTGGAGATACTAAAAGAGCTAGTGATAAAAGAAAATCTCAGACTATTTCAGCAGGGGAAAGAAAACAGAAAGCCCAAGGGACATGAGATGTAAACTTACAGGTAACTAGAATACATTTCTTCCACTTGTCATGTTTATTTTCTGCTTTAGTGATTGCCTCCTGTTGCGACATGTCCTTGTTAATACTTCTTATTGCCAGTGTCACAGTGCTTAAAGATATTTCAGTATAACTAGGTAAAACAGTAGGTAGGTGGAACGAAGTTTTTTCCTCACATTTAGATTAGATAATTCTACTGGGAATAAAATTATGAGGTTTAGCAAGACTCAAATACCTCAGGATCCCAGGAGTTTTTCATAAAACTTCAAAGTGAATCCAGATTTCTCAAATCTAATAGATCATTAACTCACTATTGGTGATTCAATCAGCCGAACAGAAAATCTCTCCGTGAAAGAAAAGGACTGTAACTCTTCTTTCTCAAAGGAAATATTTTAATTATAAAAAGATTTGGTTTAAAATTGCACATAGAGATGTTTCACAGGTACTAAAGCTTCTGTAAGCA
The DNA here is from genome assembly GCF_000699245.1 of Pterocles gutturalis. Taxonomy (NCBI): domain Eukaryota; kingdom Metazoa; phylum Chordata; class Aves; order Pterocliformes; family Pteroclidae; genus Pterocles; species Pterocles gutturalis. The sequence goes on along the minus strand of NW_010127911.1, from coordinate 43,200 downwards.
TCACATCAGACATCTGGAGTTCACCATCTAAGACAGCTACCAGTGGTTGTGAGGTCTTTATTGAGGTTCACCATCTATATTTTCAGCAGATGTGAGGTCTTTACAAGGGCAAAAATCAGTAACTGCTTAGGGTAGGAACTGGTTTGTTAAAAACAAGTCTTGTCCAATCAATAACATTATGGTCAGCCTGAACGCTTTCTGATCCAGTTATGCAAGCTGCTTTCAGGATCTACCTCCACCCTTCAGTGCTCTCAGATGCATTTTTAAAAGTCTGTAAACAACCCTGTGGTGACTAAGTAGTATCAGCATTATTACAATCCTTGTAAAAGCAACTGCAGAACTCCAAGATGCCAACAGAAACACGTTATTACCCTGTGCTACTCTAACACAGTTGCAACCATAAGTATGGGACTCAGGTGGATGTGGTAACAGCTAACCCCTGCCACCAAAATTGCAATGTATGGCAAGAGCAGACCTTACAGACTGAAGGACCAAATACTTACAAAGCAAAACCACTTAGACAGAGTTTGCACAGAAATCCACATCTGTAGAAACTTAACCATCATGTCGCGAACAGTTAAACACAGAAGCCAAACCACGCCAACAAGGTTCTAGCAGCCCTACAGTCGCAGATATAGTGTATGACTAATTCAGGAAAACTCTGAAGCACCTTTTCATCATAGATTAGAAATCTAATTTCTTCATGTTAGTTTATAGTTTACACCATTTAAAATATGAAACATGCGAAGACACGACAACTCTAACTCTCAGATATTCCCCATGGGTCCTGCAGCTCTCCCAGGCAATGGCATCAGATATCAGTATGTGTCAATATGTCTTACCTTTCAACAATCCCAAGGTAGAGCATTTCTATACTGCTATCAAATTAACAGCACACTTCAGGAGCTGTTTCACAGGAATGTATAAACATCGGTTATTCTTATTTTCAAATCTCCATGCTGTAAGTTTTTTCTTTTGTTTTACTTCTAAATTAAGAGTACAAGGAGTTTTCAACAGCCCAGAGATCTAATTTTACAGCTCAGGGGTTTTAGTGCTTTTACACATTAAAACAGTAAATGTGAAACCACAAAAAAAAAAAAAATCCAATCCATTAACCTGATATTATGAAGTAATCTGTGGCATTTTCTAACAAACTAAGGGGTTGTTCTGCATCAAGAAAATTTAGAGATCACATATAGCCCTTGGAACGTCTGTTTCACAATTCTAAATGACAAGTACCCACATATATTACAGTGCTCTATAAAACCCTCAAAGAAGCATTTTCTGATAATACTATTTTCCTTATAAGAAAGGAGCATGGCACAGTGTAAGTCTCAAGCCTTTTCATAAGTGTTTTAACCAAAGAATAAAATGGAAAGTGAAACCATACACATTAATCAAAATTGTCAGAGTTTCACATTGATTTGTAATGCCTGGGGTATGGGCAAAATAGAACAACTTTTGTCATGATTGATTTTAATCAATCACGCTACAGGGAAGGCCCCAAAGAATCTGTGCCTCAGACTTTTGATCTTGCAAACAAACACCCACTCAACTTTTAATCAATGGAGTCATTTGTCTGATTAAAGGTACACATATGATCAAGCATTTACAGAACCAAAGTCTTAGGATATGGTCTATAAGGCTACTTTGTGTGCAGCGGAAATAACTTAAACAGCTTGTATATAACCTCTGTTTATTACTGCTTCTTGGCCAGAAAGTAGTTGAACTCTGGCATGCAGCTGTGAGAGGCTCACCTATTCCAATATGATAGTGCCTCAGTTTAGTTTAAACTCTTCTGAAAACTGTTAACCTAAGTCAGCATATCATGCTTAACCTAAATCAGCATATTGTGCTTCAACAAAGTCAGCATATTGCGCACAAAAGCAGATGTGGAACACATCTGAGTCATTGCTGTGCTCCAGAGATAGCTATGTCCAGCACCTATGGTAGCCACGTACATTGCTCAAGTCACTACACCTTCCTCCTCATCTTCCAGACCATTATTAGATCAAAGACACACTTAGTAATAATATCGTCACTTCTACTTTATCGAGGCAATAGTGTTGCAACTTGTAAGCTCTGCAATAAGTCATTCTCAGTCAAAGGGTTTTATTTTTGGATGTGTAACATCCTAGACCTATGATCAGGTGTTCATCCCAAATCCATCTCACCTACTTTTATCTGAGCGTAAACTAGGCTTCTGGCTTAAGCTGACCATTATTCTCTTTCTATACTCAGGAGGGACAGAAATATACTTTCAGGCTAAGTGCAACAACCAAATGGATCACCTCTTTCAGAACATAGTCAGGAACAAGGAATATCCCATCAATTCTTTAGTCACAGAAGATTGTGGGAGGTTTCTGTTGACCTAACAATGTGCTGCATTCAAAGCTGGTTTTGGAGAACCACTCTACTGTAACTGTTTATTTTATGTTCTAAACATGAAGCATCTTATTTACAAGAATTCAAGTATTTTAGATACGAGATTGCAGTATTTGAGTGCTGACCCACAGAAGCTGCAGTCACTCAACAAGGAATACTAGGGAATGAATAAAGAGCTCGGGACTGTTTACAGCCTGGTTCTGAGTTGTAATAAATGCTCAACCTGCTGAATACTTTAACACCTCCTCAGTAGCGTGTTTAGCAATGACTACTATGCCAGATGCTTGTGTAACCTGAAAATATGCAGAAGGACATAGCCTTGCCTAAGATAAGCAGAGAAGAGAGAAAATAATGACTTACTGCATGTAAACACAGGCATATAAAGACAAGACATTTTTTCAGCAACAGCATTAGTAAGACCAAGATCTCTAAGACAGCTTAAGTCTTTCTGGGCTCCCAGACAATACATAGTTTCAAGCTTTGCATCATACCATTCTCAATCAACAGAGATTAAATATTTAATGCATAAAGGAATAGGTTTATTTTCCTTTACTCTTGGCTTTTACCACACACCCGCGGGAAAGCACTTGGCTTAATCATAAATACAGAGTTGCAGGAGCTCATGGAATTGAGCAACACTTGCTAACCTTTAGCCTTCTGGCTGAAAAATGACCTTCAGTGATGACCCCAGTGAATAGTGCTATCTGGAATAATTCCCTCACATCAAGTAACCTATTATTTTACTATTATTAAGTTTTAGTAACACTGCTGGGAGAAGCCATCTGTTAAAAGAGAAACAAGGTACTGACCCTTAGGTATTTGGTGACTGTTGTTTTCTGCAATCAGTTTAAGGCACTTTTCATTCATTTTGTAGGATCTCCTTTCACCAGTGTCAGGAAGAGCAGAATAAGAAAAGGCCAACATGCCTGTGATGTTTATTGCACATCAACAAATAAAAGATATATTTACAGCTGCATTCACCATTTTACTAGGCCTATTAAACAAATGTGTTGTAAGAAAAAGCCTATAAAGCAAACTTAGCAACAGTAAAAAGCCCATTGTTTGACTCCCCACAGAAGCTTCAATTGCTTCACAGTATGAAGTCAGGAATCCTTTAGATAAAAATAAACACAGAAGAAGTAGAGAATAGATACATTAAGGGTGTTAAGAGAAATGAAGTCTTCTTTGGCTGAATGCCTTTCTTCCAAGCACTGGTTCCTTGGTTTAGAGAATTATTTTGCAAACGGTTTGCAAAAAAAGCCCCATCATCATACTGAAGGGATCCAGTGAAGAATCTCTTAAATTTGTATGTAAATATATGTGGGGGGATTTAAAGAAATGGAAGCAGAGGGTAAACTTCGCATGCTGCACTGAAAGACTGAATTTCCTAAAACTTTAAATTCTTCAGTACTGATGAAGTAGAAATGCTAGCAACATGATTTCGCAAGGAACATAAACCTCTTTTTTTTTTTTTTTTTCTTAGCTACTGCTGCCAAATCACAGTCTAAAGAGGACTATATATTGCCTGTCATCAAATTCTTATAAATAATGAACATCTTCTGCTCAGGCCAAAGGGATATGAGAAGTCGTTTGTGATTTTTTTTTTTTTTCTTTCTCCCACTTTTGGCTGACAGGCTTTGTTTGGTTGAGTTTGTTTTTTGTTTTTTCTTTTTCACGAATGAAATTTTTGGTCTTTTATTTCTTCTGCATTTTGATATTTAATATTCATAAAGATCCTTTGAACTATATTGTAATAAATCACACAAAGTACAAAAATCCCATTTCTACCATACAACCTTCCTTGACTGGAAAGTTATCCTCCAGAACTAGGTTTTTGAAATGAAATCTGGTATCAAGCAAACTCAACTAAGAATGGTAATACAATTTTAGAAGCTAAATGTTACATGTTAATTAGTCTTTGCCCTTAGACTATTACAGGGTTTCCCTTGTGTTGACTTTTTAACCTGCAGAAGCATTGAACAATTCAGTTTTGAATTATTTCCTTGATACTGGAGATCTAAGTGCCAGGAGTCAACTAGTAACAGGCAGGTGAGTTACAGAAAGTGCTATGGCACCAAGTTTCTCCATGGAAGGCAAAGAGACAACACAGCAGAGAGTGTTTCTGCTTCCTGCTAAACTTCATTGATTTTGTACTGCAAAGTGCATGAGGTAAAGGGATGGCACTTCCACCAGGCAAATGACGTTTCAGTCTGAAACATTGCTCTGCATTCAAGGAGAGATGTTTGGTCATTATTTGTAACTGGAATACTCTTATTGACTTTTAATGAGATTTGAGCGGATTCTGACTGACAGAAGAGGCAATAAAGCTTACCAAGTACTACACTGAGACAGGGTGGCAAGACATGGCATAAACAACTACCACTCATCTGCTTTCACCTGAGACTAATAAAAAGTAATTTAAAGATGAGATTCAACTTTTATGCCATCAAAACTATTTTTCAGCTACATGAGTGATCCAAGTTTTGCAGATATTGACTACCCACACGGTCTGTGCGTCATGCCAAGGCCAAGATGTTTGGCAGGCATCACTTTGTTCACATCTTTGTGGTTACAGACCTCCTGTACATACTCGCACAGAAACTGTAAAAGGAACCTTTGACATGCCATTATATTCTGGAGGTCCTGCAAATTACAGGTAAAATAAGAATGAGAGTAGACTAGAAGAGAAACAAAGCAGTGCGGCTTGTAACGTTTCCATCAAAAATAACCAAACCTTAGCACACTTTTGCTTAGGTGATTTTTACAGGCATGAAAATCATCACAGGGTAAGGAAAAACTGAATATTTTCCTGCTTACATTGTTTTGGAAGGGTGAAAAAATTTTTAGACTGATATAAGACGGTTTGTCAAAGGGATGCAGCATGAGTGAAAGTATGTAAGTTCACAGCTTCATCAAAGCTAACAGAAGATGTTTAGAGGAGAAACACCATGATGTCAGCCTTTGGTTGAATTCACTAACAAGGTTTTTTTTCCAAAATAAGAATTTGTAGCCTTGGGCATGATCAGAAGAATCAAGATCAAGGAAAAAAGGAATCTGTCAATGTGAGATGATAAAATTGGGTAAACAATAGGTTGGCAACATTTGTCTTTGAAACTGTGCTCTGTGAGAATCATGATGGCTTTATTTATTTTAATGTACATAGTAAACTCATTCAGATCCTCAAACTGAATCTCAGTTATAACAGTTTACATTTTCCATCAATTTGAAGATGGAGTTCATTTTAAAAACTTCTCAAAGATTGTTTCTTCAAAGTTATTTACGTCCTTTCTTTACAGGAGTTTGGAATTATAACTAAAATACACTACAGATTTTTATAGTGCAATTGTTCATTCTTTTTCTCATGAATCCATAACTGACTATTTAAATGCCAAACATTAACTAACCAACACAAAACATTTAAAATCGTATACTCAAGTTAAGAGAGCTTTTTTCTGTAAAACAAAGATTATTATCTTTACCCTGCGGGCTGTGAATTTCTTTGAGAAATGAAGATTTTTCTAATTAATGCTGGCTGTATGCTATAACTTCGTCATATTTGCCTGGCTACATGAAGAAAACCAGGGCAGCAGTTTTAATAACATTTAGTGTTCCCATTGCACACTTTTAGAATATTTATTGACCAAAAGTTCCTCAAAAGGCCTGAAGCAGACTCTCACCCTTACACAGCGTACTGTAAATCATACAAACAGCATTAATCCTGTTTTCATTTAAGTAAAATATAACACTTGCTTTCAGTGAAATAAGAATGAATACAATATCTGAGGAAGGCTTTGAAGGAGCAGATGGTGTCATCACTTTGAAAGCAGGGAGGTAGCTGCATAGAAGGAGCAACATGCATGATATTCTGGTCCTGCACCTTCAGATGGTACTTAGTTCTTTAAAGTAAAAGCAGAGAAGTGATTGATGTTATGCAGCAAACAGTCTGCTTCTTGCATCCCCGGTCGTGGTGCTTATCGCTTCAGAGTTCTGCTACAGCAATACTTACAGAAGCCTTTGTCAACAAAATGCAGTTATGAAAGGAACTAGCATGGATTCTCTGCCAAAAAAAGTCTTATATTGGTGAGCAAGTCCCTCTAGGATTACTTGGAAGCACTCCTGAATTTGCTGCCAGTCAACTCTTGTGATATGGATGAATAATAAACATAAAGCTTGTCCTAATTGTCGGTAAAGAATCAGTTGTCAGTGCAGTGGGAGAAGGGATGGAAAAGCTCTCCTCTCTACCCCACAGGTGGCCCAGAGATATTTGTGTTCTAAGACTTTTCTAAACTGACACTGAGTCTTCTGTGGTCTCGAGAATTTGGGTAAGAAGAAGAGACTGCCTGTCATGTGTTTTTTCCAAACACTCGTAATTCTGGTTATCAGCCTCATACACATTTAGACCTGGAGCCATAATACGGAATAATACAGGTCTTTAGTTCCTAAACCCTCAGAATTATACTGCTCTTTAATTCACTGTAAGAAAAATCCAAACTTCAATCTGTTATATATATATACACACTTTATAGATACATACATATGTATATACATACACATAATCATCTATCCTTTTTTATAGAGAAGTCTCTAAACCATATATAAGCAGACACAACAAGCCAAATCCTTATTTTGGTAAAATTTCAAGGTGATTTATATCTAATATAAATGAACATCTTTCTCAAATTTGAACTTGCCTTGGTAGGAGAACCAGTCTTTCCCAGGTATTCAAAACTGAAACTCTATTACAGTGAAAGCTGTTAAAAACTGAAAATATTTTCATGCATGAAATTGAATCAGTCATGATTCAGTTATGGGTTATGTGGCTAGTCATTAATTAGCCATGATTTATGTGGCCAGGTGATTACTAATTGAAAATATTATGCTTGCATTAAGTGTATTCATCTACTTCAGAATTCACAAATGCCTGTCTAAAAATTCCATTCATTTTTATTATTTAGTTTAGTCATTATTCCCTGGGTAAATTTTGCTGCCACCTAGCTAGAGAAGAGACACAGTAGGTACCATGAAGGTAACCAGTTATATGACCAGAATAATTAATGGCAAAACACTGCAAGAAAAACTTCAAAACCATTCTCTGAGATAAAATTTCTTTTTGCAAGTAGATTTCTGAGAAAGTAACTTTTAATCAAGAAAATTTGCAGAGATGTCTTAATTTATTTTAGTACATGGATAAGCACAATGAAATTCTTAATGTTAATTAAAATGAAGTCTAATTTACAATTATCTACAAAGTTAAATTAGGCATACTGAACGTCTGGCTCTTGCAAATGGCAGTGAAACATTTTTTCTGCTGTACAAGACCTCTGCAGCCCTCAAGGATGATTAGCCAGCCCTAACAACCAAAAATTCTTATACATTTACTTTTTATATTACACATTCTATGTATTAAAATCTGTATATGAGCATGGAGAGTATAACTTTCCTTCTGCAACATTTAAGCTCTCTCTTCATCTGCTGCTATTGTTTGAAATATTTATACTTGGAGAACACATTTTCTAATACAAATTATTTCTGTCTAAATTCAGTCTGTTCCTTCTGTCTGCTGCAGCTTCACACTACTACGGCAAGTAACAAGCAGTTCCCACAGCAGGTAAGAGAGAGATATTTGGGTGGATAAGGCAGGCACAACTGCTATTTTAACCATACCCTTTCTAGACAAGAACAGTGTCCAGTGCATAGCTACACAACCTGAGATCAGGTGATGCCAAAATCCCTCAAGTCACTCAAGAGCAATGTAAATGGGCAAAACAGAAAACAGATCCCTCAAGGTCTGCAAATCTCCATAACTGACGACACCAGATCCCATCATGGCAACAAAGTGATACAGACTGCTCAAAGGGTTCAACATCTCACTTTCATACTATTTTCATATCTTTGCTCTTTACTGTATTCCCAAAATAGGAAATTTAAAAAGCCAGTTAGAAATGCACTTGAATTATACAATTACATCCTTCATGGGCTCTTCAGGCCTACATGATTCCAGTGTAGTTCTGTTAGACTTATAAAAATATATCCCTCCTGTCCTCTGGAAACCCAATCCATTTCAATCTGTAATGTAAATAGTTTCTTTTTAACATGCAGTGTGTGCTGATTTCACCTTAATTATATATTTCCCATTGCGAGAACTTAAACTGTGGGATACTGAGAAAGAATTTACCCAGCAGCCTATAAAGAATAGGGGCTGAAGCTTGGCTCCCATTAACACCTCATTAGGCAGAGCCTGTACTGTATGTAAAATGAGCTAATGATTTTTAAATGTAGTTGTAAACCTATAACTTCATAATGTGGAAATTTATTTCTCTCTAACACTGAGCAAACAATAATACATTTTTATCTCTAGAAATCGACATGAAGCTAGTGGCGTACATTGTTACCTGAAGCAAGATCTTTGTTGGTCATCATCTGGAAGCAACCTTTAGTGCAACCACACCGGCAACACCGCAAGTGGTACTAATTGCAGCGTAAATTTTCTGATAGACACAAGCTGACAGTTTGAGGAAAACACCTTCAAGTCCTGGATATAAATATAGTTCCACTTACTAAAAATGAAGTTAAAACCATAAAATGACTGTTAGGTGGTTATAGGATTAATTCTAATCCCATATAAAGGAGCAGCAAAATTCTCATGTTTGAGTTTACTGGGAACGAAAACCATCCTCTACCTTACCAAAAATCACCGTTACAGTTTTCATTAACTTGACAAGTTTAACAGTAGTTCAAGAATGCAGGATATTCCTTAACTCCCACTGAAGCTGAGTAAACGGCCATAGAGTCAAGCAGCGGTTGCACAATATATCCCTTAATTGGCAAGGGGATTGCGGTATTCCTATCCATCAGGTGACCCCTCTGTGAAAGGGTTAGGACCTGATCTTGTTGCAGTGGGTTTGGAGGCATGTGTGCGCTGCAGGTGAAGCCTGGTTTGCTGCGAGAGCAAAAAGTTCTCATTCACTGCCAGTTCAGTACACTTTCACTAAGCATCACTCAAAGACAAAAAAAGAAAGAGAATTTGTGAATGTATAAAAATCCAAGAGTCTCCTTTTGTAGTTTGTGGAAGCCTTCTCTTGCCTCTTTAAAATGAGAATAACTAGTTGTAAATACTTCTCCCTAAACAAAAAAAGTCATGACCATAAACCTCATCATATGCATCACAGAAGCTTTCAGCTCACCAGTCAGCGCTAGCCTACCTTGCAATGGCCTGAATCCCAATTAACCACCAGCATTCCCAGTTACAAAGGGAAGCAGTGAACAGCTGTGCTTACTTTCATGTTTCAGCGTATTTGCAGTGAAATTTTAAAGTGAATTTACAGCTTCTCTGCACTGAAAATTTACACATATGGGCTCTATGTTCTGCACCACCCAGCAATTCACAGGAGCAGCTTTGTAAAGAGGAGGCACAACTGCCTCTTCACAACTGTCCTATGGGTAGCTGGTACCCACAGCAGCCTCTCTCTGGAGTCAAAGCAATTAAGATGAAGGACCCTCCTGCTGTTTCTGTTTGATTAGTGAATACAACAACGACATTTACTCATTGTCTTCATGCTTGGTCGCTACATTCTTGTGGCTGGGAGGATGGCAATACCTGTTCCCAGGGTGCAGGGAGGTTTGCCATTTCTAACCTTTGACACGGGATATGTGGTCACTGCATGCAACACAGCTTGTAAGATCAGTCACATTTCATAAGTGTGAAAAACATGACAGTATTGTACAAGCTGAAATACAGGATGGCGGTGTGTGTGTTCGTGGTAGAGAATTTACTTGGGACAGACCTTTCTGTGTCATTGGATCCGAGTGAACTGACCTCAGGAGGTTTGGCCCTCTGTGAGAAATGGGTGTTTTAAAATCTCCTTGAAAATGTCAGAGTTATGATGTGTTATGGCCAAATTACTGGATCCCTGCTGAAAATGGAAGTCATATACACTGAAATGTACACTGATTCCAACCAGCAGAAAAACAGTTACTTCTACAAGTGAGCACAGAAGTAGTTAATAGTCACAGCACCATAGTGGGGAGCTTGCCAAAACTGGCAGCGAAGCCCGAGTTCTGAACCAATGTAACAGTAGGTCTATTTGTCTCATTTACTGTGCTTTTCACATGTCCCTTACCCCATCCCAAGCAAACATCAATAATAATGGTAACCTTAGTCATTATACCTAGAAATAAATTGATATTAAAATGCATATTTTCAACAATAAGAGATGTGAAAGGATTATATAATCAGCGTTTGTCACTCATTCCTACTGTATCCTGAAATCATAGGATAAAAAAGAAGTGGTTTATATATTAAAAGGGATCATATAATTTATTTAATTGACAGCAATTAATTACTTACTTACAGGACAGCTTTCCATGACAAATCTGACTTTCTTTAAAATGTGTTTCACTGCCCTGTAAAAGCAAACCCCATTTCTTACAGCTTCCTAGCAAGACATTCAGACCAATTATTCTATTCAGCTTCTCCTTTCCTTATAATTGGTTATTTAGCTTGCTATATAAGATACAATTAAACCTTGTTTAGACTAAAGCTGTCTACACACAGAGCTGTAGCTGATGCTAATTCTTAAATCTTAACCATACTTAAAACAGGCATTCTAATGCACTTCACACTGATGCAGCTTAGTTATCACTTTCATAACCACAGAAATGTTCTTGAGTAAATTAGCATTTGCTCATTCCCAACTATGTCAGCAAAAAGGTATTTTCTTTTCATCTTTGCATAAGAGGTAATATCAAAACATTACTGATTGGCCAATCATCAATTTATCTTGCACACCAACATTTTTTTCATGCCTACTGCCTGACATGTATTTCTAAGTACATAATCTACAAATGTATGTACTGCTGCAGAGAACTGAAATGTCATGATTGTGCAGAGGTATTTATATATATATATACACACAGGTTTAAAACCAAATCATAAAGAAGAGTTTAAATCATATGCAACCCAGAATTGAACAAGGAGATACTCTGAAAGAGCTAATAAAGAAAGGCTCAGGCTTCAGGTAAACTGAAACTTAAATAAGTTTAAACAAAAAAAGTTGTAAGTACTATACATACATATGTCAGAAAAAATAACATTTTTTTTTCCTTTGGGTAACTCAGTTAAACTGCAAGCAGACTTACATTGGCAGTTAGTCATTTTAATTATAGTGCGATGACACTTGCTAGTTTAGAAAATGAATCATATGGTTGCACAGGAATTCAGTCTTTTTGCCTTAGCTATATTTGTAGATAGATAGAATTCTAAAAGTGAAACAGACATTTAATTAAGGGTTACTTGATGCATAAGAGTATATTTATTCAGCAATAATTTCATGTTATCTTCTCCATTTCTTTCCCTCTTATTAGAGACCAGATATCCTTCTTACAGCATGGAGGGTAAGACAGAATGACAAGCAAATCTAACACACTTTCACAAAGAAGAATATTTCAGTAGCCTAAAATCATCACTGTAATTGTCTTACATCTTCCTGAATTCAGTACACTTAATTATAGATGCAGTTTAGTACAAGGAAACAATTTGCAAGATTTCTGAACAGGAATATTTTACTCTGTCAAAAGACCACAATTTAACCCCAATGCAATACTTTCAGTGAGGTCAATGAACCTGCATTAACATAAAGTCTTCAAAAACCTGATGCACCAACCTACCTTTATGTGACAGACGTAACCTTGGCTGCCTCGTATCTGTTGCATGACATCCAGCCGGTAACTCTAGTAACAAGCCATACAGTGCCAGGATGAAAAGGTCCTGGGCAGATGCCATCCTGCCCAAGATCAAATTCTTGTGCTCTTCACTTCACTGCTGCTGTTTGTTTGTTCTTTTGATGGGGTTTTCTTAAAGCTCCAAGTTCCACTTCTACTTTCCCAGTGCAGTTAGATCTCTCTCTTTGGTCAGTTTGTGGGGTATCTCTCTATGGGAGATTCAGCATTCATCAGAGAAGCACACAGCCTCAGCTAGCCATTTGTCAAGCTGTGCAAATGTCATGCAAAAATATTCCCTCCCTAGGACAATTGTTTATAAAGTGCGAGGACATTCCAAGGCGTTACTCTGCAGTGTTGTGTCTTGAGCTCTCTTTAGTAACTCTGCCAGTGGATTCAGGAAGAAGCTGTATTTTCAGTCCCTCCTGCAAGGCAATTCATTCAGAGAAGGAGGGAGAGGAGAGGAGAGAAAAAAAAAAAAAAAAAAAAAAAAGCAAGCACCCTCCTCCTTGGTGCTCTTCAGAACTCAGCCCCTTGCTCTGAGTAGCCGAACAGCTAGTTTTAATTCACCTTTCACCTTTGCTAATTAAAAACAAGAAGTGCCATTCCCTCCTGGAGCTGTAGGATCCACCCAGCGGGGAAACCGGGCTGTCAGGCTGCTGTATTTACTGAGAAAGTTCAGGGAGGGTTGAGGCAGTGTACAGTACTAGCTGCTTCTAGGAAGCGTTTTAATCCACGTGCCGTGCACTGATTCTTCAATCGCTTGGTGGTTGCATTTCACCTTTTGTTCCCAGCTCAGTTTTAGAGGACGATTAACCCTTGAATTCACTATTTAGGTACATTACCACTTAGAGTCATTAAGCAGTATGCTACTAAGTGGATCAGAATAAAAAGATTCCATTTGCATATCCTTTCTTACTTTAAAGAAAAAGGTGCAGCTTTTTTGATTCTTTTTTCCAAGTGTGGTTTTACATAGTGGCTTCTTCTCATTGCATTTTAAATGTCTGTAAATCTGGAACCTTAGGTCATCTATACATGTCAGTAAAATTACTTATCTGACTAGATGCCCGTAGCATTGGTCAGTGTTTTTAAAAAAAAGAAAAAAAAAGAAAAAAAAAAGAAAAAAAGCCTGAGCAAAGTACTGTGATAACATGATACACAGCATCAGATTTACAAGTGTTAAGCAGCTACCTCCTATATTGCAACTAACAAATGCCAGAAAACTCCATCTCCTTTTCATGCCATTTCTAACTTAAAAATATATCCATTGTAAGAACTAAATTTTTATAAATCAAGACTATAGATCTACGTCTGGAATATGTTAATTAAGGAATAAAATTCTCTATAATTAAGATCTCATGCATGAAATCACTTAGAATTTTGTGAGGTGCATTTGAGTCATTGACAATTGCACCTTTTTAATAGGATGGAGCATTAATGTCATGTTAAATCTTTGTACTTCTCACTGTTTTATACAGAAAAAGAACCACAAAGAAAGGAAAATGTAAACTAATATATGCATTTGACAACAACGCACTCAAACAAATTTGGTAGGCAGCAAAAGATAATGATACCTGGAAAGAAAGATTTAATAAGAAATTTCTGTAAGCCAGCAAACTGAAAAGAACCCAGTACAATAATATAATGAAATACTAATAATTGAAATAGTAGGATACATGGATGGGAGAAGACATATCTGTTCAAGAAGTATAAAATGTATGAACTACTAGGACAGGGAAAAAAAAATGCAACTTTGGTGAAAAGACAGAAGTAAATCATGAGAGTGCCCAAGGACTCCTGGAGGCTGTATACTCAGGAGCAGCGAGGAGGTCATGTCTACCTGTTAGTTCTCCAACAGCAGGTCATGTACACATACCTGGGCTTGCTTTAAATCAGCTGGAGACTGTGCCAACAGCAGTTAAACCACAGGAGCAAGAGTGAAATCACACAGCCGTTTGCTCCATTTCTTGCACACAACTGCAGGTTGCTCTGAATTTTATGCTGATGTGTCGGCTGTCTGAAAGCAGCTCAGCGTGTGTACTTGAGACACTGTCAGTGGAGAAGGCAATATAGGAATTGCCTCCAAGCACTGACCTTAATATGGATGAGTTTATCATATACCTGATGCAATTGTTATTATTGACACCTTTCTGTAGTACTGAGGTATACAAGTGTTCTATGTTTGACCATTAAAATCTGCTGTAAATGAGCATGATCTGGTGCCTGTTGAGGTTAGTGAAGAATGTCTGAAAATTTTGATTTGTCTTTGGATGTGATTCTGTGAGTTCTTATTGAAATACTTGCATTTTTCCTCAAAAACAAAAAGTCAATTAATAGAATTCTCAAAGACTCATTCTTTCTCACACAAATCTGCAAAATTTAAATATTTCCAATCCTGAGATAGTCCAAGTGGATTATTTTCTTTGAAGGATCTGTGGAAAACTTTATACTTCTAATTGAACGTACATATTTTCAAAAAGGATGCAAAAATCTAAATGTGAGCTCACAGTACAAAAACTAAAACCATATTCAGTGAATAAAGCAAACATTAATGTAAACCCCAAGATCTTGCTTCTCTCCAGGCTGCAGGAGGGTGTTATTTATTAATTTTCCTGGTCTGCAGCAAAGATTGTACATGCTTAACAGACTGAATAGTTAAACTTCAGGTATCCTGAGGTGGCACCAAAAAGTCAGTGCAACAAGTTCAAAGAATTTCCCCAACTTTTACTTTAAAGTTCTGGTTTCATTTTCCATCTGGGGAAAGGGAACTGAGGGGTGAAAGGGACAAGGGAGTTGCTGGAAACTATGGGCCTTGTTTCATATTCAGCTAAGGCATAGGGTGCAGCAGGTCTATTCAAACAAGACATACACACAAATAAGGGCAATTCCCCACCAACGCGAGCTTACGTGCACACACATGCATTTCCAACCCCACACATCCCCAGCCATTACACAGCTCCTTGGCCCCCTACAAACACAACGTGACCCAGGGCTGGAGCTCCAGGAGAGGCAGAAATACCTGAACAAGCTGATTTTCATATTTGTGCCCAAGGACAAAGCTTTTTTGTCTGAAATCTGATTCTCAAGCAGGGTGGGCCGTGCGGGTGCCTCAGGCTCCTTCCCCCGCGTGCTGAGGGAAGGGCCATGGAGCGAAGGTGCAGAAGCAGAAGCTGGAGCTGCTGCTTGATGTTAAGGCTTTGGCTGTCAGCAAGAGGTGCTGGCATGGGAAATCTGGGAATGGCTGCTGAGCACGGGGAAAGATGCCTGCACTGGAAAGAAACCTAACAGAATAGAAGAGAAAAGGAAAATCCATGTATCAGTGTACGCAGGAGGCTGATTTTTTTTCCTAAGTGAATGTTCTCACAGGGTGAATCCTCACCTTATTTTTCTCAAATTGCTGTATGAGGATCACAAGCCTTTACACCAGCCTCCACCCTTACACAACAGGTTTTGATGCAAAGCAAGGAATGGGAAGGTACACACAATTACAAGCCAAGAGAAACGTGTGGCCTCAGGCAAGGCAGTCAAGCTCTTTGCCTCAGCATCTTTTCAATTAAATAGGCATATGTTCCTGCCTCAAAGGGGTGTTTGGAGAGACTGTTTCCTAAAGGATTTTAAACAGTAGGTAGAAGGAAGGCAACAAAGATGTTCAAATATTAGGATTCAGTCTTAGATGAGGACAAACACAGATGCCCCGCGGGCTGTAGAGCCCCCATGTAGTGCGGTGCTGGGTCTCTGAAGAATAAACAAGGTGGGTTTACTGCTTATTTTCTGTTAATAAGACAATTACAACAGATCTCTGTCAAACCTGAATTTGTTTCAGTAGTAAAATCTCCAGTTAAGTAAATGCTGACAGATAAGTAAAAAATCATGCCTGGAAACATGTAAGTAAAGTGTTTGGAAATTCAAACACAAACTCTGTATTTGATTGCTGGGGTAGAATCCATATAATTACACTATGTTAAAGAAGAAGACAGGTTTTCTTGGTAGAAAAGGAAAAAATAAGATTATTGTGTACATTTGCATTCTTTAAGTATAGTACAGAAGTCCTTTCAAAGAGCTACAAATTAATTGTGAATTGCTATGTAAAGTCTGTGAACCAGTTTGATTTGCTACAGCTGCTGCAGAGCCAGAGCAATTCTAATGAAGTCATTGAGCCTGTAAATCTAAACACTCTAACACAAAATACTTCTGACATATTGTGTGAACTGGTTTAAGTTTAACTGATAGAGTGAAATGTAAACGCAGGAGCACGATATAAATAAGTATATCTGCAGCTACTAGCACCAGTAACAAATTCTAAACATTATAACTATAAAACAAAATGAAGTGTTTAGAAAATTTAAAGCTGGGGTGGTCCAAGAATTGCCATAACCATAACTTAAAACCAGGTCTAAAGACTGCCTCCTTCTTCTGATGACGATACACTGAGCTTCTCTCTTTCTTTGTAGGATGGTGCTCGCAGATCAAAAGGAGTGCAGCCTCTAGAGGAGCTGTGTGGCCTTCACTGAAATTGATGATGCCAGTAATGATGCCATAACCTGTGGCAGCTGTATTGCACAGGTAATCATATCTTCATTTATTTAGTAGACAAAGCTTTAAAATACACTTAAAGAACTTCTTTTCCTACTTCGTCTGTAAAACTTTTTAATGTCACTCCTTATTCACTGGGCATTGCGGTTCTTATTGACATGTCAGCTTTCTAATTCTGTCATATAGAAATCCTTACAACAGATGCAGGAGATGAAGGAAAGGTCTATATATCATGGAATTGTTATCTCTGTCTTGTCTCTGCCATGGAGGTGGGAATTCATGTCTGCTCCAGGCTCCATTACAAACTGGCAACTGGATCTCTTGCGTCAGCACTGTGGGAAGAAACGGTGACACAAAACTGCTTGTCATCGGCACAGTGCAGATACTGCAGCCTCGTAACTCCTCATCAACCTGAAAAAAAATTCTGTGGACACCTTAAGTAAGAGCACTGACAAGACACAACAAGGACAAGAAAAAGCTGATCCAACAGGTGAGTAATCACTCAAAAATATCTGCTGGGATCTCTCTCAATGAAAGGAGCAGAACCACCACTTGGATGACCCCACTGACCCTTGGGAGGATATGCTAACTGACAGCAGAAGAATGTTGCCAGATCCTGTTTGATACAAGGAAATAACAGGAAATAATAACAAAACTTAGTCCTCATACGGAATTTTTAGATTAGAAAGGTTTTAGGCCTCTGCTTTTGTCTGCAAAAGTTGGATCCTAATCCTGTGTGAACGTAGATGTGTTTATATGTAGTGTCTCCAGGACAGGGAAGTGTTCTTTCTCTTGTGCATTCTCCCTTTGATCCAAGATCAAATTTAGACAATATTCATTAAGCAAAAGAGTTTGACTGAACACGAACCTGTGCTTCAAGCTAGCCACAAAATTACACGGTAAATTAATGCTCCAGAGGAAAAAAAGAATTCTCAATTAAATTACATTCCTCTTAATTCCAGAAAGACTGGGTTTTGACAGGTAAATATTGAACCATAATGTCCTTGGAACATTGTTGTTTGCAGTAACGTCATTTCTATGACTAATTACAGGTGAATGTCAATACTACTTGGGACATAGATTGCATACTTTGGTTAACCTATAAAAAACAGGTGGAATAAATATTTCTTTCTTCAAATGCAGCCCTCTTGAGTGATTTCTTTATCATTTGTACTAAAAAAATGGCGTATCAGTGTATCTTATTCTTGAAATCAAATCCATGTGCCCGACTTACGATTAGTACATGGGTCACAGTAATCTGTACGGTTAGTTATGGATGAAAATGAAATTACTGATTTCCCTAGGGGAATGTACTTTTGATGATATTTTTGCTACTATATAGTTGCTGAAGTCTCTCAAAGGAAAAAAAAAGCATGAAAGTTAGTTGTTTGTTGAAGATGCAATATACCTTGTCATATTTTTTACTGATCACTGGGTGGGAACTAAAACTGTAATGGTCAAAAGTCTAATACTAAATAATTATGGTTCTCAGATATTTCCTATTAACTCAGAATGACAAATAGATTTTATTGAAAGTTAGTGGTGGCCTTTTTTATCCCAAACAAACAATGTAAATACTAAATACAATGTGTAGTTCTCCCTTTAAATTATTTTACTTCCAATTGACTGTTCCTTGATTCTTCACTATTTAAAAACCAGACAAAACAACAAACAAAACCCTAGTTATGTAAGAACCATATTTTATACTTTAAAGGTGCCATTTAATTGCCTTACCTATTAATTTCTCTATGCAAGAATGAAGCGGTTTGGCCATCAACAGAGTCAGTTTTAAACAAAAGTTTACTTTCCTTGATCAGACACACGAAGATATGACCTACAAATTTTCTGTCTGAAGCCTACGGCCATCTTTTAATGCAATTATCATTTTAAAGGTAAAATGGGAAACATTCGTAAAAAATAAACCATTTTGACCACAAATCAGTTGCAGGTTTTAAAGCTGCAAATACATCTTGATGCAAAATGTTTGAAAATCAGTTCCAGTTTTATTGCCCACTAA
>NW_010127911.1:0-24517 GCF_000699245.1 Pterocles gutturalis | reverse complement strand
TCCTGCTTGAGCGAGGTGATGACACCATCAGTCTGGGCATAAGTCCTGGTCTACACTTAGTTTGCATTTTTACTTACACCTATTAGTGGAAGACGTATACCATGACAGATCTCAAAAGTAGAGAGCAAGAACTGGTATACGCTGCGATTTGCACCAGTGACACATAATCTGCTTTCTGGAATGAATTAGACTTTTTTGTGAAAGCAATGTGGGTCCAAAAACTGAAGAAAAGACAAAGAAAATCTGAAGACACACTTTTGGGCACTTAATATGGAGCGTGCTTGGAAGCGAGCTGTCTGTATTCAACTGCAATACAGAAAGAAGCTTAGTTAATATGCTTCTCTGTCACAGTGGTTAAAGTTAATTCTCTCCTTGGTTGAAAGATACTCATAGGTATATATACTGCTTTGAATCCCTTTACAGTTGTCAGGTAGCTAATATCTAGGTACTGTGACACTGAGTAGTGAAGCACATAAATCCCCAGTATTTTGCGGCGATTCCTTGTGAGCAGTGGCTAATGTCGCTGTAGTCATAGACAGCTTTGGGAAGTGCAGAAGATGACGAACATTTCAAATTCTGCGCAAAATGTCTCAAAGGAATGAGAATCTCAGTGTGGTGTAAACCGAACTATCTAATTCCTTTAAAGTCTTAAGAAATTCCAGTATCAACCAGATCATCACTTTCAAAGGAGAAAAACAAAAAAAAATCCATTGCTAGGTTTCCAACCATTTTACCACACACACACACACATGCATATGCACCCATAGCCAGTATCTCTATGTAAGATAACTTCTTGCCTGATTGACTTACTGCCCTTTGTTGTGCAGTAATAGAAACAAAAAGATTTGGTTTTATAATCAGAATTTGGGTGTTCCTTACACCATAAACATTTTTTTGTTGCTATCTACTTTACTATTATCATGAAAAAAGTCATCATCATTGGATTTCACCTTTGATATCTGTCTCGACAGATATTTATTTAAGCCACCAACACATTCATTTAAAGAAAAAAAAAAAAGAAAGAAAAAACCCAACACCCAGAGGCTTTAATACATATTCTTCATTGAAGAGCCAACAGCTTCTTCTTTCAAGAAGTCTCTGGACAGGGTATCAAGCAACATTAAGTTAATCTTTTAAATTACAACCTTGAGGAAATGAGAGAGGAGTGTCAGTCTATTTTACAACTAGATAAGTGAATACTTTGTCTCAGGGAAATATCTTGTCTGCCTGTTAAGAGCATTTATATCATTATTAAGGATGGACAAATATTACCTCATCTGCTAAGATACTGCCATCTTCATAGTCGTTTGACATTGTTCCAGTAACAAAATCAATGGTTACAGTCATTAGAGTAACTACTCAGAAATCCAGTTTTACAGCTGTGTAGAAAAAGTGCAGCAGTGTTGCAAGATGTGAGAAAAACATCAAAAATCAAATCCTAAGGCTGTGTTGGCTGATACGGAAATTTCATATACACAAATTTCCCCAATTCAAAAGAACAGCAATGAGATCGAAGCACAAACAGAGCAATTGCCTGTACAAATATGGAAAGCTGTCCTCAGGCAAGGGACATTCACTCCTTCGCCATAGCTGAGCTGAATCCAAAGTGTGAGGCTGGAGCTATGAAGTAGGGTATCAAAAAAAAAAAATCAAGGAAAGCATTGAAGCAGCAGGATGACTTAGACAGTGGACAAGCTGGCTCGGGATGTGGTCAAAACCATGTTATTAGGGTCATTTTAGCTACACTACCCTGCCCTGATGGGGAGGTGTACCAGATGATGTATCAGTTGTTTTCCATCCCTAGATGCTATGATCTTATAAATGTTGTGGCTCAGGACCATGTCTATTTTGAATTGACAAAACCACTTTGTATGTAATGGGCAAGGCAAGGATTAGAGAGCTGATTAATTAGACCAGTAAAAGACTATTTATATAGAGATTTTATACACTTGGTGAGGACACAGTGAAAACCACTCTTCTCTGGTTAATCTCTCTGTAGGGATTCTCTGAATCATTTGTTTTTATATAGGTGACCATCTTCCTCCAGCACCAAGGGAGGGCACGACCCAAAAGGGAAACTCACCATAGACTGTAGTTTAGTCTGCTATGACTTCCCCACTCTGACACAAAGCACATGTGTATTCGCTAAAATAGAAAAGTTAAAGTAGGCAAAACCAGAAGGAGATACAAATTATGGCTGCCTAGGGGAAGCCCTGATTTACAATGCAGCAAGTGATACAGCCTGGTGTTGCTATACTAGTTAACGCTCAGCATAATTACCATTGCAGTTACTACAATAAAATGTTACAAAATAGCAATAATGAAAATATTAGGTAGTTGTTAAATCATCTGGAATACAAAAGTGGTCTGTAAAATGCAGAACACTCTCATTTTGGTTCCTGTGTACCTCTTCCCGAGCCTGTGTTGCTCTTATTCCTTCAGTTATATTTTCCTAAGTTTTCAGAGCCAAATCGTTGCATCACCAAAAAGGCCAGAAACAGGATTGCCTAATTTTCTGTTTGTATAAAATGACTTGATTCAATTTCTAATAATAGGGACAGCTAAGAACACCAAATATCCTGAAATTATAACTCTATTGGTGAGAAATGTGAATATATTAAAAACATTAATTAAAAAAAAAACCCCTATTTCATGTATTAAATTCCTCAAACTGATTTTTTGGGGTTACATCAAGTTAATTGCAGCACTATTTGGGAGAACTGAGAAGACAATAAATAAAATATACTTCTTCTGTTCCAGTAATCCAAGACAATACTTCAGACTTATCTTTCAGACTACAAACAGTCTCACTGCCTTCAACAGAGGCATTCATGTACTTTAAGTTAAGCACGTGGTTAAGTGATTTGCTGGGTCAGGGTTCAAAACCCAGATTTTTTTAGTAATAGAAAAATAGGAAATAAAACTAAAATTTTGTTCCCAGTAACAGTGTCAGAAAAGAAGAAATTATTCCTTAGTTTTAGGCTTGTTTTTCCCATTTCAGGAATTCCCCCAAAACAGATGATAATTTCTATGAAACTGATTGCAAACAGAGGTTACAGTAAAAAATCAGTTCTGAGGTGGTGGAAAACTGAGGTTTTATGGGGTAAGATGGGCAGAGCCAGTTCCAGAGAAGTGAGGGCAGGCAAAGGGGGCCAGGGGTTGAAGTGGGATTGGTAGATGCTTCTTCAGTGCTAAGAGGGTTGAGGGATGCTTTGTGGCCACAGGAGTGAGTGGTACAAACTGAACTGTGTCCATACTGCTCAGGGTTACTGCACGGCAGTGCAGATTGACCACATTCACTCCACATAAAGTGTGGACCAAAGGTTTCCTTGTCATCCTGGATTCCTGAGATGTGATTGTCACCCTGTGTGTTTTATTAGTTTCAAACTATCTAAAATACTTTGGGAGTTGTGTTGCAGCTTGTTAGTTTGACTTTTTTCGGGACAAAATTAAGGTTTTGTGATTGCATGTCTTTGAGTGAGTTATGAAGGCTTGTGAGCCTTTCTGAGGATGCAAAGTCTACAGAGATAGTGTTGAAGGACTGTGTAGGATGAAGACCAGTGCAGCCTTTTTGTGCCACCTGAGTGAATTGTTTTCTGGACTGGAGGGGGCTGGTTGGAACAGTCTGAAAAAAAGAATTGGGGAGCAAATATTCATAAATCCTAAGATGGCTCAAAGAAAAGAGACTGACACAGACTCTAAGAGATTTTAGAGGAATAGGAGTGAGGGCAGGGACCTTTCTCTTTGTTCTCCCTTTTTCCTTAACACTAACACCTCCGTTACACATCTTTCCACATATGTTAGGCTGTCATGAAGGCTGAGCTGCTTCTACATGGAATGAGAGTGCATCGGCTTCCTCCTCTTCATAAGGTCAGGGTCAGCACAGGATCCAGAAATCTATGCTGTGGAAAAAATGTTCCTGCCTCCCTTGGCCTGTACACGAATAGATAGACATGAAACATTCAGACTCAAAGACTCCTTCCCATCCAGCTGCAGGTGAGTCTGTTGCCTCTTGCAGGACACTCTTGTAGGCAATTGCCTATCTCTGTTCATGCTGTGGAAGATTTCAATAGTCAGATATTCTTTTGTGAGAAAAAGAATCATCACCTATCAGTTCTTTCACTTTGCTGGAAATGAGTATTATTCAGGAGGCTAGGTTGGTCACTTCTGTCATCACACAGCTCTAGCTATTCCTCAGTTTCTGACTAAATCTTTTAATCTGTACAGTTCCTTGAATATGCCTTTTTCAATGGGCTTTTTTTGTCCTTTTTCTAACTGTAAATGGAAGTAAAACAACCTATTTGTAATTGAAAGTACTGCTTTCCTCTTTGAAAGGTTTGGGACTTCATTTGGTCTTCTTATTTCATACCTAGTGCCACAATCACCAATCAGCATAAGTAATTTCTGATCTCAAGGTCAAAGGATACTCAAGTTTGAGAACATTCACCTGAAGCCTACATTAAAGTGATTGCTAGCAATCCAAAGAAGAGAGTGTCATGAATTATTTGTTATAGAAGAAGAGGGAGTAAAAAATATAATCTGCAGAATTTATGCACCGTTTTGGCTGCACTAATGCTTTGCCTGGGGAGAAACAGGGTAGTAGTCTAAGGGTGCATCTGTCTACGTGGAAACTTTTGTTCTCAGCGGCACAATGACTTTGGAGTGAATCTTCTGATTCATAAACCACACCTTGGTTTGCATTGAAGAGCAGAGGGAGAAAATGCAAACCAGATTCCTTTCTGATGAAACTAAACTGAAAGATACATTCCAGCATTGCACCCAACATGCTCTTACTGCTACTGGGCACCAGTCCAGGGAAATAGACTAGAACTAATCCAAAATTAAACTCTTGGAACTCGTTCAACATAGATGTCAGGTCTTGTTAATGGTATATGAACAGATTAAAATAGCTGTTGTCTCCTGGCTGCTGACAAATTTGCATTGAATTGATTGAATAATTTCAGATACAACCACTTTTCATGGAAATAGCAAAGAAGTGACTAGGCTCATAAAAGTGTCAAAGCAAGAGTGTGCATCTTACCTATATTGATCCAATAGACCAGTGATTAGATAGATGTACAGATGTGAAAGATGCAACTTTAAACTATGTCACAATTTGATTTAAACCCATGAATCAAAAGGTTTTGTTGTTTGTTTTTGTTTTTTATTTTTTTTTTTTGAATGAGGCAGTGCCTAAAGTTGAATTATGGTCCATGAATTTTTGCATGCCCACCTCAAACAAGATTATCTGACATAGATCTACTTGGACCTTTCCTCTGAGGTTAACTATAAATGTAAACTTTTATTCAGAAGAAACATTTTTTTAAAGAGAGAAAGAATTTCACCTTCTACTCAGCTTGAAACTTCATTTTCACTTTTAAAGTACTGAAATACAATTATTCACATAGCACTATTCACAGGACCTCAGCAGATCTGGCACTCCGTTCCCATGTTCATAACATCAAACTAAAACACTCAGCAGAATGGAAGCCTGTCTGAGAAAGATTACTATTACTTGTCACTTTCATGGAAATTTGCCATTTTCTTCTAAAAAAGAGATGTGCTTGATCAAGAAAGCCTGCCAACTAAAAGTATATATTTATAAATACATAAATCTTGATCAGCCATAACTAGGCTTATTTCTCTGAGGGCTGAACACCCAACAAATGACCAATTGACTTCACTGTTTGAATAGCTGTAAGATGGGAGGAATCATTTCATACTGAAGGTCATATTTTATTTATTTCAGTTCAAGGGCCAGTAATTTTCCACAGCTAATATCCTGTTTTTAAAATATCTTTAAATGTTCTCCCTAAAAATAAAATCGTATACTCACACATGTCTTTCACTGGTACTTAACTTTCAGACCGACTTAATTCTAAGCTTGTGTCATTGAACTAGTTCTTTCCACAGATATTCTCAGGATTTGTCTTAGGATAAAGATTTCTCTGAATATTTTCTTCCAGATTTTAATGCTCTCATGACCTTGAGACTGTGCTTTTATAATTTCTATAGAAGACCCACAACTTTGATCCCCAAAACCCATGATTTGAGAAATATATTAACCAACCATGTTTTCTGTATTCAGTAATTTTAGACTTTCACTGGGCAATCGTTCACAAGCATCTGCTTTGCCAGTGATTTTTGTAGGAAATTAATACTTATGAAGACTACTGTCCTGTTTGAAAGAAAAAAGAAACACAAATAGAAGTTGCCTGAAATGAATCTATGTTGATGTAGACAAATGAGGGAAAAACACAGCCTTGGTACCAAAAACTGCTTGCAAGGTATTTGTCAAAGAGGCGCAAACACAAGGAGGTGAAGAAAGATGCATAGTGAAATTGAGAAATGTTTTTTCAGGTAACTGTATTTTTAGGTTAGAATGTGAGAAAAGTGAAGGCAAAACTACAAGAGGAGATTTCAAAGGAACTAGAAAGAGCATAGAAACTGCCATATTGCAGAAGGAAGGTCCCAGTGACTATCAATATGGAAGGGATGGGCAAGGACGGTTTGTGTCTACAGATCACTTCACCTTTGCCTCCACAGCCACAGCAGCAGGAGAAGCCATAAGTTCAAAAAGGAGTTATTTTGTTAGTTTTTGGGCCTAAATATCTTCAAACATGTAGATGTGGTGCTTAGGGATGTGGTTTAGTAAGTTAGGTGGTGTTGGGTTGACGGTTGGACTTGATGATCCTTGAGGTCTTTTCCAACCTTAATGATTCTATGATTCTATGATTTAATTTTAGAACCAACACCACACAGAGAGAGTCAGTGTACATATTGGTGCTCAAATGTACCTCAGTGTTGACAAGGGAAAGAACACCATCAATCTTGTTCATAAGAACCATATGATTTTGTACAATCAAATCTATCTTTGTCCTTTTTTTTTTTTTTTTTTTTGCTGAGGCCACCATGAGATATCGCATGTCACTTTATGGTATTAAACTTAGCTGAAAACAGGACTTGGCCCAAATATTTCACACTGACCACTGGACAATAAGACTAGAAATTAGCCTCTTGTAGCTGCTAATGTTCCAGACTGAATTTGGCCTGGAATAAATCCCTAAAATGCTCGGTACTCCTCAAGTTGTGAATTTGAATAAGAAGTTTTATTCTGTATTAATTTTAGAACTGTATTATTCATAAATTTGTAATTTTGCTCTGTATTAGTTGGAACACAGAGAATTCAAAGCATTGAGGAAGAATAAAAGTAATAATCAGTGACAGTTTTTGAGAGCTGGTTTTAATTTGGATCTTCTCCTTAACTCAGACTGCCCTTCATCCCTGTGGGGTTTCTACAGCTGTCCACAATAAATTGACCTTTTGGTAGCAAAAAGTTCATTTAAATTTCCTGGTCTTTAGTCAACTGTAAAGACTCATAGCAGCACTTGTGATGCTGCACTGACCAAAATGCATCCCTTTTTCAGGTTGAAATTCATCTCATCTTTCCACTTTATAAATAACATATAACATTTGTATCTGAGTTCCTTCTATTAAAGATAATATTTTTATTAGCACCAGATAGTGAAATGTGATTCCAACCTCCATTGGATATTTTGGGTTAAATTCCCTCATAATAAAAAAATAATAAAAATAAAATAGTAAGTATTTGAACTAATTAATTATTTCCCTTTTATTACAGATAACTTGTTTTTAGGCAGGCATTTTGGTCTCCCTCAGACCTCCCCCACCATTTTCTTCCCTTTCTGTAAAGTTTCTTCGTATGGATAAATTCTACAGTTAAATAACCATCAAATTAAAAAATTAAAAAAAAAAAAAAGGAAAGAATTTATGTTTGTGAAGTTTGTTTCTGTTTTGGAGAACAGGATTATGATTTTGAAAGTTTGGTGTCATGAACATGGATATTGTTACAGTGTTTCCTTCTGACAAAATTTGACTGGCAGCAACAAGACCAGGGTTTAAATTTTATAGGGGCCACTACAAAAACACTGGCTCTGTCCAGAACCCTGGGAAAATTACATGAACACTTCTGCTCAACGAACTAATTTTTTAACCCGATAAAAAAAGTTTTAGAGGCCTTTTCTAACAAGCAAAATTTTCATCCAAGGAAGAAAGGAGCACACTTAAACAGGTAGATGAACTGAGCAAAAACAGCATAATTCCTAGAAGATAAATAAAGAATAAAGCTGTTTTTTGGGGGTTTTTTGTTTTTTTCTCCAGAGATGCAATTCTTTTTAAAATAACTACCTCTTAAATGTAATACACACAAAACTAGGTATGTCTTAGATCTCTTTATCTGTCATTTTGGTTTTTACCTCTTTGCTCAAACCAATGACAAGTCATCTTTTTCTCTTGTGCCTTCTTCTCCCCTCTGGAGTTCTTGGGAGGTGTCTGATGCCTTAGTCATGAAGCTTAAATAGACCTTACATGAGCACTAAGTACAGAGTTCTTTTCACCTTATTGTTAGTCAACTACTAATGTTAAGTCTCAGAAACACATCTTAAGCTATATTGAAGGCATATCTCTTTATTGACTGTAGAGGATGTTTAGACCTCTATGCTCTATAGCATAGCTTAGATGTTTATACCTATTTAAGCAGTTAAGTTTAGCTGAGCTAAGATCTACCTGAATTTCTCAGGTTTATCAAGAATGCAGTCAGTCTCCTAAAAATACTGACTATATATTGCCTTTTTCAACAGAAAACATATTTCCTAATGACAAGGCCATTTCTTCCAATTGGCAGCCATTAGATAGTACCATGAATCATGCAACTGTTTTTTCTTATTTTGTCAGCTGGCTATAAAAGTTAGTTTCAAGGTCCAGAAAAATGGAATTACTTGAATAACAGCTATCCACCTGCTTCCTTTCACTATTACTGAAATAAATATAAAGATTTTTAGCTCTTTTGAAAACATGTGACTGCTTTATTGGGAACCGAAAGAACAACTGCAGGAATGTCAAAAGAAAGATCCTGAACAGCAACAAATAATTTATCTGCTAAAGGATCAATTCAGCAAATAAAACAATAGAATTAACATTCAGGAGGTCCAGATTCAATTCCTGGCTCTACTTCTGTGATATTTGTTCAGTTAATTTCTTCACGTCTGAGGTTCCCCATGAGAAAAAACAGAGATACTACTTTTCATGTCAAAATTATGCAACAGAGATATTTATTTGAATATTTATGGAGTATAAAGATATCAAGTCTGGAATACAAACACCTTTTAGATAGACAATTGTCTTATAAACGTGTATGTATGGTTAACTTCAAAATATGTTACCCATCACTAACTTTTCCTATTCATAAATTCCCTACTTAAACAACCACAACAGAAAGAAGCTGAATTTTAAATTGTGTTGTTTCAGATTTAAAAGTTAAGACAATCTGCTTTCACAGAAGCTTGAAGCCCTTTAGGAAGTGGCACAATCTTAAACATGTTGAAACTTTTCCTAGGAGTCTCATGCAAAACTTTGGGAAATGAAGCAACTCGGGTTTCAGAAACATCATTTGTCACGTAAAGGAGGCAGATGTTATTAATTATCAAAGCAGAGCTCACACTCAACTGCATAAAAGCATAAAAAGTGTAGTAGCACTGTAAGTGAACCATAAAATTACAATGTGTTATTTTTGCTAGAGGTGGTAAAACCATCATATTCAGTAAGAAGGAATGTTGCTTTTCCTTTAGAAGAAAATGTTACAAGAGAAATCTCTATATAACTACCTCTGTCAGTACTGTTAATCTGAAAGTATTTTTATTTTTTAATTGATTTCTGCTTTTATAATGGTACAAAACCGGTGAAGTTTGCACTAGAATGGAGTGAAGAATTGTGACACAGTCCAACAGGTCAATGTGATGTGGTTCTGCTTCACTGGCTTCTTATGAGAATCTAAATGACCTGAACAGGTCATTTTTTTCTCCTTCCTTCCTTCCTCTCTTTATCAACTGTTTGACAGAACATTTTTATGACACACCTGAGTGTGGACTAGTACTATAGGCCTCAGCCTGAAATGCTAGCATATAAGTAGACAGAAGATGCATTTTTTCTTGTTTTGTTTTGCGATCAGTTATCTGCAGAGCACCCAAGATATCAAACGTATTACAATAAAATTGTTACTCCTTCTTCTCCCAGTATCTGTTATAAACCAAGGAAGATACATTTCTGAGACCAGCCTGTAGTCCTTCACACTTGCAGTCCTTTACATACCGTGTGATAAATTTGTCTTTGACACTTATTTTTGTATTAAATTTTGACCCTTAGTACAAGGATGCTACAAGGTTTAAAATTCTATAAGTATATCAGAATAATAATTGTAATAATAATCCATTTAACACAGCACAGAATTGTGTGGCTTTCTTTTATATATTTCAATAGAAAGCCAAAATATTTTCTGATCAATACAAAGAAAAAAAATGAAAGCAGCTAAATACTAGTGTTAAATTAATAAAACTTTTTTACTGCTGTTTGATTTGTCACATAATTCACTTTCCAAAATTGGAAACTCTCACTCTTTAGCTGAGAGTTACTCATATTTGGAATAAATTATATCCCCATATGTTTTAATTTTTCTTAATTATTCTCTCACATTGCTGTTTTCTACAAGACCATTTAGTTTAAAGCTGATCTTCAGCATTTGACATTGAAGATTCAAATGTAAAATTATTGCGTGAGAAATTATAAACTAAATTAATAGATTAATCAACTTCTTTAATATTGGACACATTTTTCAGCATTGCTCGAAAGAATCTTTCCTCATGTAATCACTTGTGTCTAGGATTTACATAAGTCTTCTAATTGCAAACTCTATGGAACATTAATTCTACTTGGCGTTAGATAGGAAGGTAAGAGACTAACATTCAATATAAATGGATTATTTAATTCAAAAAATTCTGATTTTAGGAAATATCTATTCAATTTAAGTTAGACAGTGACAATAATTGGAAAGCTTTTAAACAGTGAGGAGATGGAATACAGACCAATTACCCAATAATCTTATCAAATTTTGCAGATTTGCAGGTGAAATTTCACAGATTTAAATGCCTTACAAAAAAAAAAAAAAATCTTTCACAACTTTTTCCCCTAGAGAAGTGAAACCTGCTTTTTTCCTGGTTACATAGATAGGCCATAGTGCTCTCTAATTCTACTTAAAAATGAGAAGAAAAACAAATTAAAAAAATGTATCTGAAGTAACACTATATTTACAGTTTTTCCTGATATGTTACATGCTCTTTGTACAGGAAACTGCAACACATGAAGGAGAAGATCTTTTATGTAAAGAGAGTAATCAACCATTTGGGAACTAACTTCTCTAAATTATCTTGTGCTGGACTGTTTTCTAAGGACAGTTACCCACCTGCCAGACTCAGTGGCTGACGTGGTAGGGCTTTTGAGAGCTCCTTTGCTGTGGAGACAGTGCGATATCACAGTGCCTTCTGGACGTTCAGCTAGCAAGAGCTCTGCTTGGCAAAGTTGCTGTCTCCTTTTCACACAATCTGTAGTGTGCAGCCGGATGCGTGGCAAACGTAGTTCAGTAGAAGTCCCATACGTTCTCTTTTCTTATACCATGCCAAAGTAGATACCCTCCTACCTTGGAATGAAACATGAAGTTAATGTGAAGAAAAGTCTGGAAAACAAACTATGAAACAAGTTCAAAAATAAGTTTTTCTTGGTTATGGACCAGTGCTGCTTACAGTAAAAAATTTATAGCTTTATTTTATTTCTGATTGATTCCATGCTTAGAAAGTTGAAAGTCCAAGTTTCCAAGCAGAAAATTTCCACATGGTCATTCAAAATTTCTCAACTTTCATGTTAAAGACCCTTAAAAGCAGAATACTTAGTTTCATTTCTATCTTTCTGGACCATGTCTTTTAGCTCAGATGGACTCCAGATTTTTGGTCTGTGTGTGTTAACTCTTGACACGTATGAGAAATAATAGTCCAGTATTTCATTAAGTTATTGGAGTAAATTTTTTAAAATGTATTTAGAGTTATATGGAGTATTTTACTCATGTTTTCATATAAATGACACTGTCCTATTTATTCAGTGATATAACATTTTCTGTTTCTCAGTTCTGCTTCATCAGTGTCATTTAATATCACTTTGTTTCTTTGCTTTTTACGTTGTATAAAATCCTAACAGCGATGCCCTGTTGCCTTCCCTCTCTCTGCTTGGGCTGGCAATTTAATCAATAACACAAGAGAAGAGTGGTTTCGTGCAGTTCCTGCCAACAGAGAGGGCATTTCCCCTGGGTTTTAAATTCCTGCCCCAACCTTCTCAGCGAGCCCTCCCAGGAACTTTGCAGGATTGATAAACAGGAGAGAGAGAAGCAACAGGAAAAAAGTCTATTTGCAGCTGGTAACTACTGGCATTCAGAAGCAGTGGAGTCTTGATTTGTCAAGATCTTTTTCCCTACCTCGGTGAATAAGCACTTAGATTTAGAAGCAGCAGCCTAACATAATGGTCTAATTTCTATACATAGACAATATAAGTGGTTGCTCAGAAAAAGAAAAAAAAGTTTTTTCAGAGTTAGCATAATGAATAGTATAGTAAGTAATAGGACCTGTATACCTTATAGTGACGCTTGTTAGACTTTTTGAAAACAAAAATTCAGTTTTTTAAATTACTCATAGTGAAATAAAATATGTTCAGAGTATGGCTGGATTATTTTGGTGTTCAGGACAGCCCGATCATTTGCTTTAGGTACAGAAATATGAAGAGAACTTTTAATGAAAGAATTTGACAAAGACAGAACCGTGCTGGTGCCCCTTGAGGATACAGTGGTGTGATTCTGGTCCATCTAGCTACAGAAAGTTTCTGATAAAATGACAAATGATAAAATACTCAAGTTACATAGGAATGAACACTTTCTAGAGAATGCAAGATCATGTCTGTGCAAGATCATGAACATTTTTATTTTCTGTCAATGACTAATATGCTTCCTAAAATACAACAACTATTATAGTGAATCACACTTGTCGAAAATTTTTTCCTCTACAGTGGTGGGAACCAGATAATTCAGAAAATGACACAAGAAAGCTGATGGAAAGCATGGAGTAACTTTTCACAGGATAATATTCCTGGCTCCTTGTTTGATGAGAATTACCAGACAAAAGAGAATGATACTTAAAAAAACCTATATTCTCATATCAAGGAGGAAAAGTCAGGCAGAAACTGATCATCCAGACTGTGTCACTTATATCTAGAAGATTAAAATTGCTATTGCTTTATGGTTCATTCTCTGATAGATCAAATACACTGATATTTCCTTATTCTGTCAAGATCAGGAAAGAGATGTCTCAGAGAGAATAAGAAGAGAAAAGCTGAATTAATTGCTAACATGAAAGATCTTTTTGCTTTTTTAATTATATTCATTATTTTACTTGACTGTGAGTTCACATTCTTAGGCAGAATTTCGGTCTGTTGATCAGTCTTAAAAAACACTACACATTCTTTGGGTGAAAATAGAGAGAAATTTTTAGACTTTCCAAAAAACAGTCCAAAAATGTATTGCCTGCTAAAACTGGCAAAGTATCAAGCTATGTCACCTCACCCTGACCTAAATTAGATCCTTAGTTCACAAGTAGTCCCATTTATTTCCCTGAGACTATTCCTGGACGCAGGTGATACTCAGGCAAATTAAAGTCATTAATCTGTTTTTAAGAAAATCTAAATAAAGCAAGCCTGAAATGGTATTCAATGATTGCACACATCTTGTGTTAGAAAACACAGATCCTGAAAAGAGTTCGATTTGCTGCCTGATTCTTCCAGTTCTTCAACCTATACTATGAAAATTGAACTAAGTGCTATTAAGTGTGTGGAGAGAGACTTCTGATGTTTGCTCTGATACTTCTAAAGTTAAGATGTCACTAAGAGTTGTGTATTTCTTTAATGACACTATAAACTATGAATGAAAACAAGACAAAAAGACAGATTCATATAAATTAAGAGTGTTTATCAATAGGTTTTCCCTTATTATTTCCAATAATCTGCTATTATTAAGCCTTTGCAAAATGAGAATAAAAATATCAAGGCTACTTTAATCTTCTGGTGAAAGGCACAATGAGAATCCATGACAACAAAATTGACAGAAAAATTTAAATAAAAAAGAGGTCTCTATTCTTTCTTAACACAATCATGTTAGACTAGGAGGATGTGTTGGATTCCCCACCTCTAAAACCTCAAAATAAGTGCATTTTGGAAGCTGTGCTTCAGTCACATGGAGTTATTAGCTTGTATACAGGGACTCAGTTACGCCCGAATTATATATATACTATATTATGCAAGAGGTCAGACTATATCAGTTAATAACACTTAAGATATTTATGGACAACATTCTCATCAGAGACCGGTAAGAGGGTCTGATATAGTGTATGTTTGTTCTGTTCTATGAATGTGCCGGTACTTACGAAGCTGGAGGCAGAGTTTTATGAATAGAGATTGATCTCAGGCCTTGCATTCTCTAAGTATCTTAAAATACTTACGATAAAAATCAGTATATAAACCTACTTCTATTTTTTTTTTTTACCTTAATCATCACAAAGGATTTCAGCTAAGGCTCTGCTGTGTCTAACAGTGACCATTATCCAGTGCAACGTTCCTGGTGTTTGCAATGACAGTTGACTTTGGCTTATCTGACATATTGTTTCATTGCTATAGCTACTTTCCAGGAGGCTTGGGTGCACTTGGCAAGCATCATGCATTATAACTATCAAATCCCCTAGAAACTGTTGTGGAGGCAATGGGGACAGGCTGGCACTTCCTTACATGTGGCTGGAAAAAGCTGTTTCCTAATGGACAGCATATCCCCAAACAGAGTACAGTTATAATGATTCTTTTATTAAGACTGATTTATGTAAAATCTGATTTATGTAACAGTCTGCCATCCTTCTGAGGAGCTTAACTTCCAAAGGGATTGTGGAATACAAAGCCATTCTTTGGCTTTAAGGTTGCTACCAGCAACATGTAATAATAGACTCTAGATCAGATGGAAAATAGAAAAAAGTGATTACATACTCAAGGCACATCTCTACTCCAGACAAAACTTCCTTTTTTTAAATTTTTATTTTATTCAGAATACAAATCTTAACTAGCTTTACTGATATTAATTCAAATGACTTTCCAGCTATGAATCATATTATAATTTTAAAATCAGAACACAAGATTCACTATCAGGACCTAAAAAAAACATAAAAATGTACAAAGATGTGTACCCAAACAGACAGCATTCAAAATGTGCATTGATTTATTTTTTAGGACTCTGCATATTGAATATCAGTCACAAAGTTACCAGTGTTGTGACAGTTGAAAGCTACAAGATTTTTTCCCTTTTTTCATACATTGGTATTTCAGATTTTTCTTATTTCCTTTCTCAAGCAGCTATAGTACTCTTTATTTGTTTCTCTTAAAGCTCCCTCAAAATCTAGAAATAAAAATCTTTTGTGACACTTGCAGTTTGCTTTAAGTCCCATCAAACTAGTGAATAACCATTTTCCATGGAAGGCTTCCCAGTGTCCCTGTTCAGCATCAGTTAGACTACTTTTGACATTAAGAAAGGTTTCAGTAGGAAAACATTACGGCAGCACTCTATGCAGTGCCCTGTAGCTGGTGTCTTCTTTTATTTAGATGACTTGGTTTCATCCCATTTAACTTCTCTACTAAAAGCATTAAATAAAATCTTTATATGCTACCATTAGTTCACATGCTAGGGTCAAATAAGTTGGTAAAGCATTGACATGAGTGTGATAATCATAGTCAAGGTTACTTGTGCTATTAGACAACCAAAACCCTTTTACTCAGTATATAGGAAACTAAACGTTTGGTCTAAGAGTACCAGCTTAGAATTAAGATTGATTTACTGACTGAGTTAACTCAAGTTGTTCTTGACTGAAAAATTAGCTAGCAACTAGTTAAAGTTCTTGGTTTATGAAGATATTAACTGTGTCCCAGTATAATCTTTCAATTAAAAAAAAAAAAAGGAATGAAACTAGATAGCCAAGACCTATAAATATTATATAATAAGGCCTGTTCATTTACTCTTTGTAAAACTATTAAAAATAAATTAAGCTCCGGATCTGGGGAGGAAATGCTGCATTAGATCAGACAAAAAAAAAAGATGCCCTTTGTTCCTACTTAATCTGGACTCTTCTTGTTTTTGGGCACTGATTCCCACTTGTCAGAGTTAATCCCCAATTGTTCCTGCCTTAAAAGCTATCTCATTAAACTTCTTCCTCAGTCACCCTCTAACAATTGGATTGATTCAATACATTCATTCAAAGAAGATGAGAGAAGACATGATTTGAGTAGAAACAACAAGTGTGTTTTTTTCTTGTAAATACTTCACAAAGACACAGCAAGTAATTTAATATATTAAATGCAAGGCCTTTTGGGCAAAACATGTAATACCAACTTTTCTACACTGTAGTAAGTGGACTTGCAAAATATTTCCTATATAAAATGTACAGTCATAATTTCTGTTTCTGCAGGGAATTTCAAACAGGCGTGGAGGTCAGAAATTGTTACACCAAGACTGAAGGTCGCACTCTTGGCAGAGACAGCCTGAGCTCCCTGTTTCCATGAATCCAATGGAAGGCAGTATACTACATTTTAATAGTGTGCAATATATATTTCACATGACTGTCAGATATTGCTATCGATCTGTGCAAGAGGGAAAGAAAATATGCTAAAGCTCCTCCAATAACTCTGCTTGTTCTTGGTAAACTAATATTACTAAAAAAGTTATCCTGGAGTATTTTTGGGTCAATCTAAAGTAGGTTACTTGAAACTGGGTGGTAGGGTTCCTAATTTTTTCCCCATTCCAAAGAAAATAGGTTATGATTTTCATACTTCAAGGTGGAGAAGACCATACACTCAGCTATGGAGATCTTTAAATTGTATATGGCAGCCACAAAGGCAGCTATACAAATGGTCAGTGTTATAGTGCTCTTCCCAACTGCCAGAACTGAGCCTTTAATTTTTTACAGGAAGAATTCTATAGGAATTAAAAAAAAAAAATTCATTTTTATTATAAAACTAAAACCAGACATTATTTTAAGTTTTTCAAGTATTGATAAACCAGGTCATCACTAGGAAAATATGTATAAATTTAACTGTTGTGGGAATGTTCAAAATGCAGCATGCTACTGCTCTAAAGGGGATGGAAGGGGAAGGAGGGAAAAGCAAGAGGGAAGGAGTAAGCAGAACAGAATAAGAGTTATGGCATCTTTTTTATCTCCTCATGTAGGTGATTGTGACTGTGCTGCAAAAGCTCAATTAGACATGAACTGTGATCCTTTGAGGTGCTGTACTGATGTTAAACTGAGATGAAGTTCACTCCCACATAAATCTATTTCACTTTAGATTTTAATATGGATGAAGTAACTTTCATAAACCTTCCAACTGAAGAAACATAACAAGATTCTGACAATTTTACTAGCACGTGTCACTTAGCAAATATATAAATTTAAAAACTGATTTTCTTTCTCTAATCTTCTAGAACCAAGATGTAGCTGAGAATTCTAGGTATTTGGGATCAGATTCATAAGGGTATATGAAATGAAAGATATAGCCTTTTTTCTTGGTATCAGTAGCAACTGGAATTACCAGCCAAGATGCAGTCCTTCTTATGCTATGTGGTCTACAGATATTTAGTGGAATACTGTGCCTGCAGTGACTGAAATTTGCAAAAATTTCTGAAAAACTGAAAGAATTAAAATGTCACAAATTTTGAATTTACTTGTATTAATTTATTTATGGCTTGAGTTCGTATGGAGAAAGATAAGCATAAGACAGGAACGGATTTAGAAGGGGTAGAGGAATAACAACATTACTGCCAACATAAACTAGAGATGAATTTTGTCTGACCTACGTTTTTACATGTAAAAGTTAGACTTCCAATTTGAAATCCTGAGGTGCCTGTTGAACATTGATAAGTTCATCAAGGATAACTTAAAAATCACAGACAATCAGCACTGAAAATGAGTCAATATGGGTTTTTTTTGGTTAAGTTCTACAATATTTTTGTTGGCTTTGGCATTTAGCAATACTAAATAACACTGTAATATAGTTTTCTTTCAACGCTTTCAAAAGATTACACTATGATTTTTCAATACAACCTGTTACTGAAGAGAATTGTTTGGAGGATTTTAAAATTTATTTAGTAGAACTTATACCTAAAAAGGCTCTGATTAGCTTTCAAGTTAGGCAAAAAGAAAACATTTAAAGATATATGTGGCTTCTTGAATATAGCCAATTAA
Organism: Pterocles gutturalis; assembly: GCF_000699245.1. NCBI lineage: Eukaryota > Metazoa > Chordata > Aves > Pterocliformes > Pteroclidae > Pterocles > Pterocles gutturalis. The sequence goes on along the minus strand of NW_010127911.1, from coordinate 6,305 downwards.
ATAGTTGCAGAAATGCAATTTAATAATATTTAAGCTTTGCCCACTTTCCTTCAAACTTGCTTTTAACTTAACATTTTTTGAGAAAAACAAAAATTGTATCAAAGACTGAACCACATTAGATGGATCTGCTTCTGCCCATTGCTCCTTGCCCTGAGTTAGCCTAATGAATCCAGTGGCACTAATTGCAGATCTGGGGAAAGAAATGTGCTATTGAGCACACACATTGAGTACTGCTGCCATGTTGTGCCATGCATATCCAAAACACACGTACAGAGCATCATTGTGATTTTGACTTCACTTTTTCATGTTTCAACCTTATTCTCAAAACATATGACATCGGAGAAACTTCAAGTGGAACTAAAGTATCATACAAAGGTCTAGAGTACACGGAAGACACTGTTGTCTAAAACAATTCTGCTTGTAGACTTCAAGCATCAGTACTGTTCCTTTGGGACAGCAAGTGTTGAAACAAAAGCTATGTTAATGACTGAAAAGGTACCAGTACATAAATTCTTCTTCCTTTGCTATAAAACCAATCACAGAGTCAGGTCTGTATGCTTTTCCATATCCCTATAGACACAACTACTGTGTTCTTAACATTGGCAAAAATCTAAGCATTTGTTACCCTGAAAATCTCTATTTGTTGAAGATCCAGTAAAGTTCAAAGAATTTTCTTTTTCAGTCAAACAGGGCTGGCTACCCTGGGCTAAGTGTTTATTACCACCTCCTTTCACCCGTGCCAATTAGCACCTACCAACAAACACAAAGACAGATGGCCATTGCCAATGAGGGCTTTCTGTCAAGAATTTCCCTTTCCTTAGTATGGGTTGGGGGGGTTGGGATGGAGGGAAGAGTTGTATAAAACCTGCTTTGTGTTTTTACAGAAAGGGACCCAGCAAGAAATTTTATGATGTTATCGCAGCTAGTTCTAAAATAAGAATTCTATTGAAACAGAATAAAAGTTCCATTCTTCATCTTGTTTTTTAAACTTTGCATAAGATAGACCTAAATGGATTTAACTCAGGTTCTTTGGAAAACAAGGAGATTTACAGCATTGTTCCTGACTGCTTTCTGAGTATAAGCAGTTCACAAAAAATCCTGTGTTTTAGATTTATCAGTAAAACTATTAATCCTGCAAAAAACATTGAAAAATCGCTGCACTACAAGTAAAAACCGGACCCACTCATGTCAGGGAATTTATGTGCAGTAATTAGTTGCTATTAATAATAATGAGGTATAAGAACACAAAGCATATTATACTAAATAGAAGTACAATATCGTATTATTACAGAAATTCTGAGAGATATTACCCTTTGAGTAAGATGTAAGTGTAACAAAGCTAGATCTAAGTGACACAGAGCCGTAATTCTTGCATCTTGACTAAATTTCACTTAACTAGTTGCTCCTATATATATTTCTTACACTGGTATGAAGATTCCTTATTGCTCTCCTATCTTCTGTGTCATCTTGGTGCATGTTCATAAGGCTATTCTGTTCTTTCTCTAGCCATAGCTGAATTTCAATAATGGATACAGTGATCTAACATATGGGCTGTAAAATCTGAGTGCTCTGGGGTCTTTGGATAAAAGCTGCTCTATGAAAGATTGTATTTTAAGTAAAACATGTCTTATCATGCCCTCCAGCTCTGCATTTTTTCTTCCAGATACCACATCTTTCTACTTTTGCTTTATCTGCAGGCACAGGTAGTTGATCAGAAAACAGTTGTATGGATTAGAAATTAAACTCTTGTCAGGTGGTGGAGGTTAATGAGGTCCGAAATAAGATCATATGGATGGAGGGAATAAAGGTATAGCATCTGTATTATTTTAGTGTATCCCTTTTCTCCTACAGTTTAGAAATCCATCATCATAAGGTAGTCAACTTTTCAAGGAAGCTGAGCTCATCAAGATGAAGGAGAAGGAATGTTCATTGCTGTTTGTATTTGATAAGTCATCTATGAGAAATGCAAATATTTGGAGGAACCAAAATTATGCACTGATTGTTAAGAGAGTATAGGCTTGTACTGTTTGCAGTGGAAGGTTGTTTGGTTTTGTTTTATGCCAGTGCCACCAAATAACCGTTTAGAGTTAAAATAGTAGAACACCATTTTTAGTGTATAATGCCTTTATAAAACAAGGCAAAGTTAGAAACAAATTCTAAAAGGTGCCTCAAAAGCATGTACCCCTTTTTTTTAAGAGCAACCCTCATTGAGACTTCCTCTGAACACTGAAATCCCTACTGAGACTAGAGCATAAACTCTAAAAATGAAAATGTGTTGTGCAGGTATTTAACTCTCAGGCTGGTATGAGAGGATGTATGCTAATACTAGGACTGTGGTAATGTTGTTAGGAAGTTAGTAGCTATTTTGATCCTGGTATTTCTCACTGCACCTCCTTAATTATGTTTATTTATTTACATGGGGTGACATGTACACATTCAGTTTACAAAATGTTTTTCCCCCAAGTAAAGAATTTCAGGTTCTTGTTAGGTGAGAGACTATGCACAAACATCCCTTGAGTAGCTTGAGCTGTGTGCTGCTGTTGTTTTCAAGCACTGCCACATAAGTACTTCTGGAAGAACATGGCATGCTCTGATATTTACTGTTTTATTCCCATTTGTAGGACGAAAGATAGAAATTCCTTAGTTTAGTTTTTTGATATTTCTTCTGTTGTCTTTATTTTGTGTTTTTTTTACCTCTTTCATTATTTTAAAGACAACTTAGAGTGCTTCTGGTCCTTCAATGAAATATTCCAGTCTTGGAAATTTGACCTTTTATGTGTACATTGCAGAAAAGGAGTAGATTCATAGCTTTTAAGGCCAGAAGGGACCATTCGATCATCAAACCTGACCGCCTGTATAACACAGGCAAAAGAATTTCCCCTCTACTGAGTCCAATAATTTGTCTGTAAACCATCTAGCAACAGGATGTTACATTTTAAGAGTAGTTTAAAACTGTACAGGTCTCATTTTAATTTTTCACCAGTGGTTTCAGTTTATCATTCAAATAATATTTATAACAGAGACTATCTGTATGAATATTGCTAGCATTTTATATAGATCTTTGGCTAAGTCTCAGTTTAGTCTATTAATCCATTGGTGAAGCATATGTTGCTTTGCATTTCAATGGTTACAAATCTGAGTCTCAAAATTCCCCAAAACAGAGACTGTTCTGCCTTTAGACTAACTCATTTCATTTCACTCACAGGCATACACTTGCACCCACTTAAATTCTCAAGTTTAAATTCAAGGCTTACTTGTTAGTTGTGAAAGCTGCATAGTTTCTGCAAGATTCAGCTTTCACAGTCCTATACAGTATGGAAAAATGAAAGGACAATATTAAATTGCAAGTTCACATCTCTTTACATCACATATAACAACCTTTATCTCAGCTTTATTCTGCTCTGACTCTTCAGCTGCTTATAAGTTGATGGGAAAAGTTACATTATGCAACAACTGAGAGACATGCTGTGGAAACAGGCTCAGCATAAAAGACCAGTAATGAGAACCATGTTCAAATTATACAGTTTTCTCAAAAAAAGCGTGAATGCACACTAGGAGCTCTACTGCGGTACCATGTAAAATGGTTCCTCTGAGAACAGGAATAGTGGCTCTCATGGAGGTTTCAAGCGAAGACAAATCCAACTCAAACCTCTTAACTAGAAAAAAAAAACCCCAAAAAAAACAAAAAAAAAAAGCCAAAAACAAACATGCGAAGGAAGAGTGCAATTCTCCATATACAGCTACGGCTGAGTCAAAGAAGGCTTTTTCATTTTCACTGAACTGATTAACACTCAGACTCACCTCCTGGTAGATGGCTACTATAGAACAGAGTATGTGGAGAGATATAGAGACACTAATTTTTAACACCTCACCACAGTTAGAAGAGAGATCAATAGCTACAACCACATTGAATAAAATGTAATGGATGTAATAGAAGAAATAGGAAAGACACAAATCAGACTCCTCAAAGCTGACACATAGTTAACTACTGGTTACGCTGTGGTTGTCTGAATGTGATACAAACCAGAGAAAGTCATGCCTGAACACATTTGCAGCCTTAAGTCAGGAAGCCACAATTTACTGGTTTGTCATATATGGCTAAAAGAGACTTACTATTTGTCAAGAAATAACAGATATGTGTGTAACCTAACTTCTGGAGAATGACTGGACACTGCCTAGAAGCTAACCAGCATGTTAGGGGTATTCAAATACATTGGAGTCAAAGTCTCCAAAGAAAGGGAAATGTGGACATGTTATAGAGGCCAATATTAAGAGCTAATTTCCTGAGGGATTGGAGAGACTTCCACGTTTTTAGTAAGAATCACCATCATGTATTACCAAGTTAAATGTTGGCGTATCTGTCGTGGTTTAGGCCATACGGTTACCACACAGCCGCTCGCTCACTCCTCCCCCAGTGGGATGGGGAGGAGAACATATAACAAAAGGCTTGTGGGTCGAGACAAGGGCAGGGAGGGATCACTCCCCACTTACGGTAATGGGCAAAATAGACTCAGCTTGGGAAAAAAAGAATCAACTTAATTTGTTACCAATCAAATCAGAGTAGGATAATGAGAAATAATACCAAATCTTAAAAACACCTTCCCCCCACTCCTCCCTTCTTCCTGGGCTCAACTTTACTCACAATTTCTCTAACTCATTCCCCTCAGTGGCGCAGGGGGATGGAGAATAGGGGTTGTGGTCAGTTCATCACATGTTGTTTCTGCTGCTCCTTCCTCCTTAGGGGGAGGACTCCTCACACCCTTCTCCTGTTTCAGCATGGGGTCCCTCCCACAGGAGACAGTCATCCACAAACTTCTCTGACAACAGTCCTTTCCATGGGCTGCAGTTCTTCATGAACTGCTCCAGCGTGGGTCCCTTCCAGGGGTGCAGTCTTTCAGGAACAGACTGTTCCAATGTGGGTCCCTCCGAAGGGGTCACAGCCTCCTTTGTGCAAAGCCATCTGCTCCAGCGTGGGGTCTTCCAGGGGCTACAGGTGGATATCTGATCCACTGTTGCCTCCCATGGCTGCAGGTGGATATCTGCTCCACTATTACCTCCATGGCTGCAGGGGCACAGCTGCCTCACTATGCTCACCTGGAGCACCTCCTCCTCCCACTTCTTCACTGACCTTGGTGTCTGCACGGTTGTTTCTCTCGCATCCCACTCCTCTCTCCACTGCAGGTTTACAGCAGGTTTGTTTTGTTTTGTTTTTTCTTTTTCTTTTTAAATATGTTATAACAAAGAAGTTACCAGTGTCATTGATTGGCTTGGCCTTTACAAGAGGTGGGTCCAACCTGGATTCAGGGAATCTTCCAGCAGCTTCTCAGAGGAGCCACCCCTGTAGTATCCCACCGCACCTCCTGCTACTAAAACTCCGCCACAGAAACTCAATACAATATCACATCACAGGCTTGGTACTGTCTTGGGCAGGGAGGCAGAACAAGGACCAGGTTCATGAAGAATCTGTTAATACAGTATTTTGTAAGACTTCTAAGTAAGACATGTATGGTAAACACCATCTAAACATGGTCATTGTGGCCTTTGAAGACACTGGCTAGATATGTTAGAAGCCAAGATGAATCCAACCATGAGGAGAACATTCTTGAAAAGTACATAATCAAAAGATCAGCTGAAAACTGTTCCACAGCATCTGCAACCCACACAAACCTCTGGAAGATGCAGAAACTGTTAAATGGTAAAAAGAAATATAAGCTAGGAAAATCATCTCGCTATGATTCAATGACTAGATCACAATTGGGAGAGAATTCTGCAATTTGCAGACTATAAACAAGGAAATAAAAAAAAATGGCTGTGAAACTCATCAGGGTAATAAAGTTATAAACCAGAGACATCATACTAAACTAACTGTTCTGTACTTCTTTTTCAGCTCACGAGGTGTCTTTTCAGATCACATTCAAAGAAAAAATAATTGAGTGGGGAGGAGAATCAGGACGGGCAGAAAGAAACACATACTTGAGCTAATTTTATTTTTCCTTGAACTTCATTCATTTTCCCAATGTTGAAAGTTTACCAAGTATACAAAATAAAAGACAGCCTATAGTACTTGAAGTTTGTTTCTGAGACACACAAAAAGTCTAGAGATGCAAGCAAGAAAAAAAAAAAGATAGTGAAAGGTTACTGAAATAGAGGGGAGACTCTTATGTGTTATTTATACTTGAAAATAACTGAACAGATAAGCAAGATACTGAAAATTAAGGAGGAAACATTTTAAAAGTCTTTGAAAAAATAATTTTGGGAGAGGGTGTATGTAGGGACAGCATAAATCATAGAATCGTAGAATGTTT
>NW_010127910.1:0-38205 GCF_000699245.1 Pterocles gutturalis | reverse complement strand
CGGCCGTGGGTGCCAGCGGAGCAGCGGGGCCCAGCGCCCTTCTTTTGTGATATTCTCCATTTTGTTTGCTTTTTTCATGGAAAGTCCCTTCTCTCAGTGGCAGACGCAGACCCCCGTGTACTTAGAGCAGGTGTTGGCGCTTGTGGGGACGCAGAGGGAACGTCGGCCAGGTGTGGGCCGGTGGCCTGTCTTTCAGCTTCTTGTGCCAAAGCATGTAAGCAGCTTTTCACACTGCCTTGGAAGAGCTGGAAAACGGGGGGGATTGCGGGCAGGTTGCAGGGTTTCCCTGGCCGCGCTGTGTCCACTGACGCTGTCCCTTTCTCCATGGCTGCAGGGAAGCTGTAAGGGGTGGCCCTGCTGTGGAAGGAGGCCGTGCTCTCGCATGGTGACTGGCCAGCGCATCCCTTAGCACCCTCTTGCCTCCCACCATTGCACTGAAGATGCAAGGAATGTAAGGCCAAAGGTGAGTTAATGACAGAGTAAACTTCCAGTTCTTCTTCAGCCATGTGCATTTTTTGGTACTTCATAAGCATCGTCAAATGAAGGCTAGAGTAATGGCAGGCTGTTGCAGGAGCTGCTGTAGCTGTGTCCCTGTCTTCTGGATGGCTCGACTGACATGAAGGGTTGCAAATAACTGACTGAGCCACATAAGGAGAAAGGGCCAGGTGTAGGATTTCTACACAGGTGTTCAGTTATTTTTTGAGCAGATCTCTGATGTTTCAAATTAGTGCTGCCTCAAAGTATTTACCTGGAAATGTTTCAAGCAGTTATTTGTCCTTAATATGCCACGAAAGAACAAAGATGTTCATGGTCAAAGGGAATAGAAGTAAGCAGGCATTACTTTTTGTGTGTGCTGTGTGTCTGAGTCCTCAGAGTACTACACAGCACTGAATGCTTTTACTATGCCCTAGAAATCACATGGACACTGCTGGCAGATTGAGTTTTGTTGCCCTCCACTATTTTGGCATAAATGCCATTTTGGGTGGCTCATGTTGTAGGGTTGCCTGGAATTAAGAGATTAATTCAAAAAAAAAAAAAAAATCAAGAGCAAAACTGTCCCAGGTGAAAGAAAAATATTGACGCAGGAGAGCAAACACTCATTGGGGATACAGTGCCCCTTTTACCTAACTGTGCTCTTTTTCACTGAGCTGTAAGAAAATAAAATTAATCACCTTGATGTGCATTAATACACAGACGGTAATTGTGTCATTTACTGTATCTTAAATGCTGGAACTGACTAGCTTTTATCAATCCTCTCAGCACTTTAAGACGACAAGACATCTAGTAAACAAAGTATTTGTCTCTGATAGAAGTGATGAAAGGAGAGACTATTTAAAACAGATAGGAAGGTATTTTTTACTTAGTGCAAAACAAGCAGTTAGCTTTCCAGCCATGGACGCCTGCAAAGCAGCTTGAGTTTACTAGCTATCTAAAATCTTGTCTCCTCCTATACATTAGTTTGTATGTGAGTACTGGAAATTATTTCTTTGTTTTTAATATGTTGATGTACAGCTAAAAATATCTCTGTCATATTCAGAGTTTATCCGTTGCCAAGAAAATAGAAGTCAGTATCTCTGTCATATTCAGAGTTTATCCGTTACCAAGAAAACAGAAGTCAACATTGCAAATCACAAAAGGAAGAATCGAAAGGTCTGCACCAAAGAGAGGTGTGGCCAAAATATTCCCTGAATAGCAGACGGTGTGGATTGATATATAAGCACTTCTGGCCATTCCTATCAGAAATGATGCACTGTGTGGGATTCACTGATCCAAGCCAAATGACAAACACAAAGAAATCACGAGTTATGCAAAGGAAGCTTTCAGTGTTCTCGGAGCTCAGGGAGTCATCTTTTCGGCAAGCATATCTGAATTACATTCCCAGAAAGTATACACCAAGGCAATAGCTCTCAACCTTTTCTCATTTGTAACCCTTGAAAAATTTTCTAGTGAATGTTTAGATGCTTGCAAAGAAAATATAACTATCTGCAATATACTTGCTTTTCTTAGGCATTCCTTAGAAAGAGCTCACAGATCCCCTAGGGTTTCCAGCTCGTATGTTAGAAACCCTTGCACTGAAGGCGCAGTATCAGTAAAAAGAATTAAAACAAAATCTTTCTTATATACAGAACATACAGATGATACAGACTTGAAACGCCTGATTTGAAGAAATGTTCCAGGAATGGGTTCAAGACACTATCCAAGAATTAAAACAAAATCTTTCTTATATACAGAACATACAGATGATACAGACTTGAAACGCCTGATTTCTTGAAGAAATGTTCCAGGAATGGGTTGAAAACACTATCCTAAATGTCTAAATAAGGATAAAATTGGGGAGAAGAAGAGATTCGTAATTAAGGGAAGAAATATGTTTCCTTTTGACACTTACTGGGAGATGACACACGCATTTTGGGGCAGGTAGAAAAGTGGACAGCACGTGTACACAGCAGGGAGAAGTTGTAACACTGTGTGCCACAGCTGGGGTCTCTCTGAAAGATAGTAATCCTAGAAATCCTTTGGGCCTGGGATAGTTGTGCCAAGTGGGCTGACTTAGAGCTGCCCTTGCATGCCAAATTTTAAGGATTGTTTCCCAACTGACACAAAATAGAGCAAAGCAAGACATTGTGGCTAGCACCATGCAGACCTTTTGGCAGTGATGGTGAAGAGTTGCAGGTTTCTTGGTTTCTGCTAAAATTCTGGCTATTCAGACTTCTGCTAGAGCGAGCCATGAGATGGTGAAATGCCAAGCACTAATCCAAAATTTTAAGGCATACTTCAGTGATTTCTGTATTAAACGGTCACTGCATAATTAGAATTGCAGTTTTATTGTGTTCCAGAACAATTGTACAATTGTGTGTTTTATTTTCCACATCAGATAACTATTTTTTTTTGCAAAACTGCCACTGTAAGGCAAAATGGAGACTTCACTTTCACTAAAATAATCTGGAAATACACAGTTGAAACTCCCACAGCAACTCTACCCTGCCATGTTAGAACTATATACCTGCTGCTAAACTTGCAAACAACCCATTTCCACTAGGGTAAAACACAAAGTGAAAATGATGCAGATTCTAACATAGGCAACTTTTTCATATCACGATCAGCAATGCTGGTGTTGGGTTATGTTTCCCCATTCACTTCTGTTTCTCATTGGAATGTTAAATATATTCTTCCCATTTGCTTTAAAAATCAAAGTTCAGTGAAAAGCAAAAATAAACAGTGGAGAGACTGCTGAGGGAAGTTGACTCATTGTCTCTGTTAGAGAAATAATTTGTCATAGCTTTTTTGCCTTGGTTGGGCTTTCTTTTCAGGCAGCTAGCTATCTGGATGACACAGGAAAAAGCTTCCATGGCAAGAACTGACAGTGCTGCACATTACTTTAAATGTGCAGAGAGCTTATGCAGAAAGCCCACTTCTAGAGCTGCCATCCATTTAAAATCCATTATTCGTTCTTCTAGTACTGTTACATCCTCTCAGTGTCTTTCTTACTTCCCATATTTTGGACTGGAATGCTTTCCAGGAGTGTTTCTCACAGCTCGGTGTCACAGTAGCCCTCACTCAGGCAGTGTTTCAGCTGTGAGGAGGAACCCCACAGGCAAGCCGAGAGTTAATGCCCCCCTCCCTCAGACCAGCCAGGGGCCCTACAGCTGCTCAGAGCTGCCAAGCAATTAGGCTTGTCAACATCCCTCAAATAAACTCCGGCAGTATTATCAAACCCCATTGTTACCTGATCCCCCAGGGGCTGGGGAGGCTGTTATATCAGGGCTGCAAGCTGCAAAGAGCCATGTCTGTTTTCTTTTTTTTTAATTCTGGATGACCCATCCTTTACTTTACGGGTTGGAACAGAGGCTCAAGAAAGATGGATCTTTTGGAAAAGGATTAAATCTCTGCTGTAATAGCAGTCTGGTGGGAAATCATGGGGTGTTTTCCCCAGGAACCACATACAGCACTGGCTTCCTTGGCGTTTTGCCTCAAAGCAGTAGCCTGGTTCAGTGGACTACCTTAAAAATAATGGGATGCAAGCTGCCATCTTAAGGAGAAGAACATTGCCAGAAAAGAGTATTTATTGTTCCATCTAGGGTTGCTACCTTGGAAATACAAAACCCAAGTCACTTCAGACAAAAGGCTGCTATGCAAGCACAGATCAGTCTTATGTGTGGGCCAAACTGGGCAGTGTGATTGGAAAGCAGGCAGATAACGACCCTACCTGAAGCCAAGGATGTGTTTGGAAGACTGAGTTCCAGGTTCAGTGGTGGCACAATAAGCCCATGTGTTTACAGAGACATGCGAAGATGGCCAAACCACAGTTTTTTCCTGGAGTACATTATTTTTCACTTTTTTGTACAGAGGCACTGAAAATTTGATCTGAAGTAAGCAACGTGATTTTGTCCATCTGAGTCTACAACTCACCTAAACCAATTGCTTTATACTGACTTTGTGATTATTCAAGTTATTTTGCATTTTTGAAGCCTGTTGCTCTGGGGACGACAGCAGCTAGCACCAGTGGGACAGGGAGGTGGGACTACCATGCCACCACAGTTTTGTTGGAATGTGTAAAGGGCAGTGATGGAGCAAGGACTTAGGAAAAGGCGCAGCTGTCCCAGACATCCCTCAGAGACAGACTACCCAGGGACAAAGATTGCCAAGCCCAGCGGCTGGATGAGTGCCAGGCATCCATTCTGAGCATTTAGGGTGAAATCTTTTTGGTTTTTAGTAAAGCATACTATGCTTTGCTTAAAATGGTTTGGGTTTGGTGACATTTTTAACAGCAAGTAACTATACATTCTTTCTAGAAGGCTGAAAATTGCATTCAAATGCACAGCTTCTGGAGTTTCTTTTCGTTCAAAATCCAGAATGTCTATGAAAATCTTTATTTTGGGTTCAAAAGCATAAGATCTTACTGGCTGCAGGCAAAACACAAAGATGAAAAATGTCTGATACAAAGGAAAGAAGATCTTGCAAGACAGAAAATACTCAGGACACAAAACTATTCTCTTTTCAATGCACGTATAATACGCTATGCATTCGGGCGGGTGAATAAGCTTTATGTTAGCATGAACACTGCTAACCCTTTTACATGGGTCTGGAGAGGCTGACCCTTTAATACAGCAGCCATGATTTATTCACTTTCATTGTACCAGGATGGCTTTCAGTGTTCAAATATGCTTTTTTCCACATATGAGAAATGATATTGTATCAAGGCCAATGCTGAACTGCAAACTGATTTCCCTTCCCCACCCAAACCAGTTTGTGTTATTTGTAAATCTAACAATAACAAAGATTCAAAGGTCTATTACTCAGCGTCTCTTGATTTCTCTGTTTTATTTTGTGCCCCTTATCGATACTCTTCAGAGCTCAGGGCTGAAGCAACATAATGGGAGCCTGGAGACATTGTCTGCATCTCAACTAGGGTCTTGGCATTTGGTAACCACACCAGGTTGTCTTTTTTTTTTTTTTTTTTTTTTCTTTTCAGAGCAAAACAGCTGGTGAGTATTTGAGTGTGTACTGGTGGCAAAGAACTTGTAGTAGAACTGGCCGTGACTCCTGCTGCAGAAGCAGTTACAAGATACTGGCACTGAGCAGAGAGCCATGACAGATAAATAAGACAAAATGCAAAATATGCTTCTTTTCTGTCAGTCAGGAGTTACAGATTTTTCAAAAGGCTCAGGGTCTTTTCAGATGCTGTCTTCCACATTATGTACATCTTGCATGACTGAACAAAGTCTTCCCCTTAACCTGCAGGTTTCTTTCATTTAAGTTTTCTGAAACACCTTGCTATTATAGTGATGGAAGTTAGAGATTATTTAATGATGAATTTGCTGACATGTCAATGATGTTTATCTGATTACTCTGGAGGGTAAAGAGGGACTATAAGAGCTTGAGGGAAAAGCCCTGTTTGTTTCTAATGCCTCAAGAGGTATCATTTATGAAAAAAAAAAAAGTCTCTGTAGAAGAGGTTTTTTTACTGGGCTTGGCAGATACGTATTCGTAAATGTGCACATCAAATGCACATTAATACATTATTCACTCAGTCATTCAGATGAACTGACACATTTATTTAATCCTCAAAGACATTATAGTCTAGATCGACAGTACCAATATTAGTGGGAGACTGATAAAAATTGCATATTTGCTTTTCTTACTGTACTTTATATTCCCCTCTAAAGTATTTAACTCTTGGTTTTGTTATTCACAAATGCATCCATCTCTTATTCATACATTACATAACAAACTGTCTGTGCTGCAGCTGGTAGATATAGCAGATAAATGCAGATTCTGACTTTAAAAAAAGGTAAAATAGAGACAGAACTCTCAAGCCTGTAACTTTGACTCTCAAGTACATGCACATGCACACCCACATGCAAACCCTAAATATTTAAGTTTCTAAAGGTGCTGCCATTAAATTTCATAAATAGCCTGGGAAGCCCAGCTTGAAAAAATTGAATTCCACTCTTTATGGAACAAAGAACAATAATTTAGAAGAGCTCTAGAGTTAAAAAAGAGGATTGAATTATACCCAACGACAGTTTCCCCTGCTTGTGATTAATATGCTTTTTTTCTGACATCATGCACATTTTCTACAGCTACACTGCGATATTATTTAAAATGGTGTCGATCTGGAAAAGCTCAGCAAAAAAGAGCACAGCGGCTCCAGATGAACGCTAACGTTAGTGAATGCCCAGTCAAGTCTCAACAACTCCCCGACACTGATCATTCCAAGTCAATCCTGGGATGCATAAATTTCTCTGTAACAGGCAACATATTCCAAAGCATGTGCAAAACTACCTGCCCACACATTCATCAAAGTGTATGGGGAACTTTCATAAATCTCCTGTTACTTTTGCTCAGCTCTTTTTTTCTTGGCTGGTAAGAGTCACAGAGGATTTTTTTTTTTTTCCTTTTAACATTTCAGTATTTGATATTACGCTTCGGCAGGGTGCTGCCTACATATTGGGTTAGTTTATGCAATACACTATAAAGTACAAAAATGACATGACAGAAAAGAAAAAAAAAGAGTTTTCTAATGTCTGTGACCTGAAAAAGAAAATGTGAGCAGCAAATACCCGATCACAATTTTTATTAGGCAATTAGCTGATTGCTTTTGTGATGTAGTGACAAACTTTAGATACCTGCAGTCAGTTGATGAGTGCAGGGATTTGGATCCCCACCCATCTCCAGCGCAACAGATTCATATACCTCAGCTTTGATATTTCCCATGGTTCAGGTTAAAAAACCGCACACAATAAACAACTGTTCTGTCTCAGTCATTTATTCCTCGAACACCATTGTCAAGAGGTAGCAAAGCATTGCTGAGGAGAAGACTGTATAAGAATACTGCCAGATTGATTTGTGCAGAAATGGATAATTAAGTGATGACCAATTAAAATACAATCTGTAAATCTAGTAACATGAAAAATAAATTGTTACAGTAGATGTTCATTAGTTTTGCATTTAAAATTGTTCACTCCTAATAATGAACTAGTATATTGTAATCTCAAATCTTAGTTTACTGTTTGTCTTCATCTCTGTTAAAAGTGGTATGTCCATTGACATACATTCACATATACATTCACATAGCTACTTTCTGAATAACACTGCAAAAAAATGAGACTTAGTTTCTGTACAAAAACCTCCTGTAGGAATCTGTGCTTTTCAGAAAGGTAAATCTGCAACAGAAAGATACTGCTAATATGGAAGAAAATGAGACTTAAACTATCCTCAGCAAACATCACTGGTAAAGCTTCATTAGTATGTATTTTCACATAATTCAATTAGCCAAAATACATACAAATGCTGGCAGTGCTGTTCCCTGCTCTGGGAGCGTCAGTGAAGCTTTAAACAGATCTGAAACAAAATTGCATAAATGGCATGTAAAGCCCTGTGCATACAAAGATACCTTCAGGGTTCTAATAAATTCATGAAACTTTTTAAAGTATGATTTCCTAGCAGGCAATCACTTTTAATTAACAGGATCACCTACAGCAACACATGTCCTTCAAAAACTTACATTATTTTTTCTTTTTGAATTTCAAAGTTTCTGTAGTACAAGTTGAATAGCTGAGTAGCTTAACCTCAAAAGGATTGCAGGCTTTTATGACAGTTATAAACCACTGTGGTGCCTTCTTTATAAGAAGAAAAGATTCTTAACACAACAGAGAAAGAAGGAAATCTCTTTTTAGTCATAGCTAGAAGCAAGCATTTCCTCCAAAGGTCAGAAAACTTTTCCTCAGTTAAAGAATATTTTTAAGGACATTGCAGGCTACTTGTACAAGTAATCTCTGGTAATTTGCTGTATGAATTAAACATATAATTTCCAATATTTATTATTTTATATACTTCTGCATTTTCTTTTATTTCTCTGAGCTCTCAGTACACAGGTTTGGTAAACATGGGGGTGAACTGGTGAAACTAGCTTCCATAATGAGCTTTACATGAGAGAGAGCAGAGGGAAGTTCATCTCTTTTTTTTTAAAAAAAAAAATCGTACCAGTTTACCGAGCATGTCTTTCAGGGCTGCGTGTTTGAGGTGGTGCTTGCCACTTGCTTAGAAGCACATGTCCGTGTTCCAAAGCTGGCTAATCTTCTTACCTGCAGATTTAAAGTGACACATTATTCCGTATTTTGAGTTGGAAAGAAAATAACAGGAAAAACACGGTACAAATGATAGTGCCAAAGACAAAATTTAAAGGGCCAAAGTCCTCTCCAGCCCTTATTTACATGAATCAATCCATTGATATTGGTACCTGAGAAACTTGAGCAGGATTTGCATAAATGAAATTAGGGAGAAGGACAATAAACAAGGGTACATTGTGGCTGGTTTGGTCCAGGAGGTTTTACAGGCTGTTATGGCTTGGATGCTATGTGTCCTCTAACAGTGATCAATGGTAAATCTATTTTCTTTGCTCGATTTTGTGGGTTCCTCCCAGGTGATTGTCAATTTAGAACGCAGGGAAGGTGGTAGATGCTGAATTTATGTGTCTTAGGAGAAGAGTCAGCCTCACCTCGGTGATGTGCAGGATGTTTTGTGTGAAAGTATTGGCACATTTTCCTTAGGTGCATTTTCTGACTTGGGGAAGAACAGATATGGTAAAGCTCTGGGAACGGAGAGGGGAACAAGCACCCTTGAAGCATTTGAAAGTCCCACTCAAGAATTAGTTCTGAGGCACAGGTGGGATTCTAAGAGGAGCAAAAGAATAAAAAGCGTGTTTCTGGATCAAACAGCCTTTCTGGCTAAAAGGAGCACGGCGCTTACAGTGCACCTGGATTTGAAATGAACATGTGAGGGCAAAGTCATATGCCATATAGTGCTGGTTGTGCTATGAATGATTGTGCCGTGTACATACTGAGGTGCTCATAACGCCTAGCGTCATTTAGGTGAATGCACACCCTATGCGTACACGTAGGGGTGTCCCTGCCGCAGAGCGAGTGCCCTCTCACAGTGTCCCAGCCAGGGGCAGGTTCAGCACATCCTCCTGGCTTGACGCGGGGCCTTCTGCAACCTCCAGTGGGGTGTTTTGGCTCTTTATTGTTCCTCTTTGAATTCTTTCTCTTCAACCAGCCTCTCTCATCAGGAATTATTCCTATAGCTGCCATCCCACCAACGGCTATCCCATCTCTTGTCTAGTGTTAGATTCATTCTGTTTTCAAGCAGGAGTTTACAGGAGCTGAATACCTGCCATGCACCTAGGACTTTGGGCAAGTCCCCACTCTCTGTGTTTGCTTTCTACCTGTTGTCATCTCTGTTGTACATTTGGAGCAGAGGCTCATTCCTCTTCTCTTGTACAGCACCCAATCAAGGTTTCTTTTTTCTTGGCAGAGGTCTCCAGTTTTTACAGAAGGCCAAATACAGAGATTTACTCCTAAGAATAAGATAACATTTCTCTGTACAGGGAATGCTAATGCTTTGTTGTTTGGAAATGCAAGTAAAACTTCAGTCTGCAATCATATTATACACAAACAGTTATTCTACTGATGGTGTTTCTAATCAGTTCTATAGACTGAATTTTGCTCTAATTTTGTTGAAATTGAGGCCTTGTGTACATGTATGCCTGTTTATCTACCTGTACCATACAAAGCATAATCCATGAGTGGTATACACCGTGTCTGCAGTTGTAGATCTAATGTTGACGTGGATTACTGTATATTTTACTGTAGCCAGCAGCTGGATTATAAAGGACAACCACTGGACAATTAAAAAACATTCAGAAGGACACAGACACAGAACAACCATCAAGATATGCTGAAATAAATTAGCATCATGCAAAGTTAGGCAATGTTTAATTCATAGACTGTGCCTATATTTAGCCATCTTATTATCTGCAATATAATCCATTCATTTATTGAAGGTTAATGCCAAGTTTTTCTCCTGGGTATTTGGTAGATGTGGCACAGGGCAGTGTAGCCCTTTTGATTTCCATCTACTAGGTGGACTGAATTTGCGCTAAAAATACATATGCTTGTGGGTGGGTGTGCAGATGCAAGCCTGCCTGATGTAACCACACTTGTCAAAAATAGGGAGAATTCCCTAACCACTGTTGAGACACCTTCTGTCTAGTGGTTTATGAACGAACAGTGTCGCTGCCTTCATAGAGAGGTTGCTGTTGATTTTGCGAATGTACACATAGAGGATAATGACCGAAGAGAAGGCAAATCGCCATTCACTTTTGAGGCTCTCCATGAGATGGTGGAGGGAAGTCTCACAGGGCACCATAGAAACAAATCCTTTGAAAATTATATGAAATATAGGAAGAGTACTGGGGAGCAGAAGAAAAAGCATCAAAACAGCAGAGTTTGAGTGGAGACATTAAAAGACGAATGTCCTGAGACTGTATCTGGGAAATGATGTTTGTTCTGGTGCTGATGTGATAAAAAATAGAGCTGGCCTAATTGAATGGAGAATATGAATAGCCTAACCAGGCTGAACAAGGTGAATTAAACTGCTCTTCTGCAGAGAAGCTGGACTAGATTATGTAGAAATTTAATATATTTTTGACAGGGTCTTGAAGGAATGTGATTTGGAACTAGTGACAAGAGTTTGAAGGAGAAATACTTTTATATAGATCACACTGTCTAGGGATATGCCTGGTGCCAATCATTTTGATAGCTAGGCACAAGAGAGCCTGATTTTCAAAGGTGCTGGGCACACACACAGATCTTGTTCACTTCACAGGGAATTATTTTTTTCATGGTCCTTGACACTTGAAAATCAGGCTGTGGGTTTCTGACCATTAAGGAACTACAGTATTACTGTAAATGAGGAAGTACAAATCATAAAATCATATATATGGAGAGAAAAACAGAGTCTTTTTGAACACAAGATGAGATCTTTTATTTTAGAAGATAAAGCCCAACATTGTAGAATTATCTTGGTAGCTGCACGGCTTAAAAATGCAAAAGAGGAATGGTGCATCTGTAAAGCTGGCAAGGCAATGTAGGTCTGACCAAAAATCTGTATCTACATAGTCCACCAGCATTAGGGCAGGAGTCAGAAGCAAAGGCTTTACTGGCACTTCAGACTTTTGACTCTGAAGGAAGTCTCACCCACCTCTTTTGCGTGTCTGATTTTCACATCTCTCTCACCTCTGTAGGCCATGTCTTCTATCCCATCTAAGCTTCCTGGTGCCAGTAGGATCCCAGCTCCTAGGTTGTTCTTTGTGACCTTTCCTCAGGATATCAGAGAGCACTGTGTGGTAGGTGACATTATTGGCAGGGTTAATGAATCTCTCAGATAATGATCATAGCAGTAAAGGGGATCTCCTACTCACAGTGATTCTTCTTCACGGGCACCTCATTTCCCTGGTGATACCCTTCTGGAGGGTAAAGTTTCCGTGGCAGACAGAAGTGTGCAGAGCCCAGTGGGAGAGAGGCAAAGACTATCTGCTTCTAGGTCAGGCTAGAAAATCAGGTGTGGTTTTGGTATGCAAAACTTCTCTCTGGTCTGGAGCAGAAGTGTCAGCAAGCCAAGTAAAGGCTGGGAACAGTCTCTCTGAGTTGGACTTAACTACACCAGTCAATTGGGCAATTTAAGAGAAAAGTGTGACTGGTACCTCTCCATGAAGTGAGTGGAGTTAGATTCTTCTTTATTGTTAGTCGGAGAAGGCTCGAGGTGTTGCACCTCTGGTTGGCTTCTCCACTTTTAAGAGAGGAAGGCATGTGTTGACTCCAATGTAAGCTATCACTCTCAGATCATATTTAGTTCTTATTTTCTTTTTGAGTCAAGCAAACAGTACTGCTAAGGTGATTTCTCCGCAGACTGGCTGTGGCTGGCTCATTGGTGCCGTGTTGTCAGACTGTAAAAGGTGGTCTGTACAGACTGCAGGAAAAACAAGTCAAACCCCACAAATACTTATATTCCTGTACAGCCAACTACATAAATGTGCAAAATGGGTAAAATAAAACTAAGAAATGAGCTCAAAGTTGCTTGTATCTGTTTGTAATTTTAAACTACTGTGGCAACACTGTGAAGTACAGTCCAAGGACTTTTTCTTTTCAGAAAGACCAAGTGAAGGCATCCAGTTGAGGGCAACAAATACTGGAGGTCTGCCTGGAAACACTGAAGGATGTCTATGGCCTCTTCTAGCGTGTACTTAAGAAGGCACAAGTAGAGTTGTATTCTGCTCTTAGCTCTGCTGTGTAACCTTATAAAGTCACTTCACCTCTATGCTTCTCTTTCCACTGCAACTTTCTGTATGTCTTTTTTATTGCTAGTCCTTTGCATCAGAAACCGTCTCTTACCTTGAGTTTGTACAGTTCCTAGGAGAACTGGGACTTAACCCCACTTGCAGCTTTCTGCGTTACTGAATGTAATAGCCATGCCTAGAAACATTCACGTCAATGAATCGCTAGAGGTTGGAGAAAATACAGCTTTTCTGACTCAGAGTGGAATTATCACTAAAACTGAAATAGGCAAAACAAGTTTTGGATACTTTTCTGCCCTTATTTTCAAATAGACTTAAATTCAGAAAAACATAGGCTTCCTTTACTCCTGCTGATTTTTGTGAAGCTGGAATGCAGGGGGCCATGTTTCTGCCAATTACACTGGTGAGATCCTCATTCATTTAATCTCCACTAATGTTACTTTTTATGACTTTGTCTGTAGGTTGCAAGGCATTTATCCTTGAGCTTGCTACTTAGACATAGGCAAAGCTGCAATTCCCTCTCCCTTGAGATTTACTTGCTAAGAAGTAGGTCTGTGTCCATCCACCATGAGACAGAGCCTGACCCAGTGTGTTTAAAGTAGATAGATGAGGCAGGTACTTCTGGGCCACCTCCTGGAAAATACTTGTTGCTTTCTGTGGACTAATGACTTGCCCTGCTGTCACGGGTTATGTAGTTTTGAAGTAGCTGCTGGGTTTTGGTTGGCCCCAGATAGAGGACCTGAAAAAAAATGTCTCTTTAAGAAGAAAATAATTTTCTTAGGTTTCACCTTATTCCACACTAGGACAGGCTGCATGTTACCTACCTCAGAGGAGGGATACGGTAATTAGGAAAACAGATTTCAGTCTGATGGCTGCTGCAGCTGGAAGAAGGGAATAGTGGAATGAAGGTGGGAACCGCGTTCCCTTTTATGGATTCCGATAGCTGTAGGGCAGGATACATTTCTAAGCAGGATTTAAATCCTACATGAATGAATGCTAATGAATTATTACTCCTTTCCTATTAATTAACAGAGTGTTTCACAGCACCCTCTAGAGAGCCCAGCCAGAATGCTGTTGTGCTATACAGGGTTTGTGTAGTTCTCAGCTATCTTGATTATGTCACTATTTTGTATGGAGAAGGGCTTTATGATACTTAGACATCAAAGTGCTTGAAAACAGCTGAAATTAGTTGTTACCTTTCTAGACCAGCTGGTTCTGAGGAGAGTGATGCCCAGTCTTAACTTACAGTCATCTTGCTTTTTCTGGTTCATCTGAAAGTTACTTTAATGTTTAACTTACTTGATTTAATGCTCACAAGAAACAGAATTGGAAGAAATCTGGTGGAAGAGGGCTGAGGAATTGAAGAAAGGAATGGTTCAGGAATGTTAGCAAGTAACAGGAGGCTGACTCTCCTCTAAAAACGCCTCACTGCAGCAAAGAGAAATACTAAGAAAGGTATTTCAATTTCTACTTGGTTTTGCATGGCTGAGAGCCTGGATATTTAACTTTTTTTTAGGCTGTGGCTTGTGTGCAAGTATCAGCCACGATGTAGCCGAGCAGCAGTAAAGCTAGTGCATGAATTAAAGTAAAGAATATATAAAAGGAAATAAAAGGATCTGCCTAGAGATCAAATGTGGCATTTGTACAGAACCTTATTCAAAATGGATACAAATGCATCAGTTCTTCAGAATTATAGGTGAATCAAAGGAAAATTACATCCAGGAAGATAAAGCAATCGACCAGCAGCCTTACCATGTGAGAGGCAGAGATGCAACTTTGAAGCTTCCTGTATGGCTTGCCAAAGAGCCAGATGTTGCAGGTGGAACAATGTCCTTTCTGGTTTAGCATCTGGTTCCTGTCGTTCTGATCCGTAGAAAAAGGAGATGCGGAAGGATGTGGTAAAAATAATTTTATAACTTCAGTTAAGAAGAGTATTTTCTGTTGTTTTTGTAATAAAATCATATTTGAAATGACCATTTTTCTTCGGAGATGGAGGGTATCACAGACAAATGAATATGGGATCTCCACTTTTCACCACAATGTGCCATCCTGGAACCTGTTACTTCACTTGGAGCTTGAACAACTGATTTCTTGGCCAATAAGAGGTTATGTAGCCCCAAAGGGTAACATAACCCAGAGAAATCATCCTTCTTCACATTTTGAGGGAAGTATTAACTATTTGTGGGAGCAAGGATCTGGGATTTATAGCGCCTTGGTTCCATCCATTCCATCCTTGGCTCTGTCACCCTCACGTGCATTTTGCAGCCTGAACAGGCTGTACTCTAGGTTATTCTCACCTCTTAAGGATATAACAGTGATTAGCTTTCTTATAAATGTGGATAAAATAATAACAATCTCTAAAAGGTTTTAAGATCTTTTATGTGTGGTGTGAAAGCAGTTCAGACTCTGGCCTCCCACAATCTTGGTAATTTCTGTCTAGTCTTTACTGGTATTTCAGTTTTCCCTGGGCAAGATACCTCATCCAGATATATCGGAATAGAAAGACAACAACATAAGGTGTCCTTCCTTCCTTCCTTCCTCACTCATCCTCTCTCTTCCTCTCTGTACTTAGTCCATCTCCAACAGGAAGAAAGATGCAGTTGCTATTGTACTAGGGTACCATAAATCCAAACCATTGCCTACTTTGAAGAATTTATTACAATAACTCTCCTTCAATTTACTGCCTTTATGATGAAGTCTCATTGCTATTAAGTTACTTTGCTTGTGTGCTAATTTATATTGATTGGTTAATCTGTGTTTTTCTCTTACTTGAGTACTTTTCACCACCAACGCTGAGCTTGAAGCGTGTGAGAGTAATGAAAAAAATAAAGACCTGTAGATTTAGGATGTAATGCCAGGTTCACCAAGAGGACATTGCTAAGCAGATCACAAGGCAAATGACAGGAAAGATGAGTACAAATGAGTTGATCACTCTGCCAGAATCCAATTTTATGTGGCTGCTGGATCCTTATGATAGTTTACCGTGAAGGACAGCAGGCACATTTCTTGTCCTTTTCATGATGCACCATACATCAAGCCAACAGCAAAGTCTCTGTTTGAGGTCAGGTTTATTTTTTTAAATCCAAAGACGTTTTGTATTACTCCAGAAGTTGTAAAAATATTATTGCTCCAAACACTCCCCATGACCACTGAAAAGGGGCTCGTGAAACTCCATATATGCAGCCCTGTAGGCAGTGTCACATAAAATATGATATGACATGGTAACATAACAGACACTGACAGGTTATCCAACTGCTTCCAGCAAGAAGACAACTATCTTAGTACCACTGGCACATCATTATAGAAATTACCAGTGAGCTATTGTCTACTCTAGGTTTCAGAAGGTCCCTCTGGGGATAGGAATGGGGTTTCTGAGAGAAGTCAGTTTGTGAGAGAGGATCCCACTGCAACTGCGCCACCGAACAGAGATTAGCAATCAATTAATGCATAACAGTGAGAAAGCCGGTGGCTGGGAGAATCCACAGCAATGCTTGCACAAAACCTTGAAAGGATTCCCTCTTATTATTTCCACATCATGGTCACCAGAATCAGACCTATGTTCTATGAGAAGTGCTGCTGAATGCTTGTTCTAATTTCTGAAAGCAATTATTGCAGTTTATACCTGACCTTCTGGCCCTCACAGTTAAAAACAGGTGATGTCCAAGGCTTCTGGCAGAGTCTGGGTGCTTTGATTATGTTAGCTCAATCAACTTCCTTGCTTTCTGCTGTGTCTCAAAGGCTAGAGCTTTCTGCTTTACTTTTTCCACTAAATAAAAACGTTTGTGACTAGATCCCTCTTTGTTTGTGCCCTACAGTTTTAAAAATTTTTTCCTCAAGTCACGAGATGAGCCTGCTCAAAAATTTCACATCCAAATTTTCCTCCAGATTGGAATATTTTTCTCTAATGTGTAATCTCTTTCTCAGGGAGTGAAAACCTAAGTCAGAGGCAATGGAGATAGAGTCGGGCCCTATATTTGGACATATTCTGCCATTTTAAAATCACACAGAACTGTATTTGACACCAATATTACTAATGAATTTTAGCAGTCTGAAAAATTATATACATGTGACTTTTATAACAGCATTTGCTCTAGTGGAGCCTAAATCAACGATCTCATTATAGATGAGTTCTTGTGTGTTTCTGGTTTCTTTTTTTTTTTCCTGAAAGCAATTGGTTGGTATAATCTTGCCTGATTTTTGAATGTGACATAAAGATTGAATTAAAACTCGATACAAAATTCTTTTAGGGTAATATTCCAGTCTGGCTTAGTAAGGCTTATATTTATCAGGATACTTCTACAAGTGCTGAGAAAGAGAGGTGGTGGGAAACTGAAACTACGTAGTAGAATTTTATAGCAAAAACAAAAGGGCAGTTAGGCTTTCCTGTTCAGGAAGTAATTTCAGTTTAACGTTAAGAGAGTTGCACATTTTGCTGGCTCCTCATGCTTTCCTTTTCCCACCTGCCAGACACTCAGTCTGTGCTTCTCTTACCCCTTGCCATCACCCTGCAGCCCCCTCATGCCCGCCACTGGGTCTGGGCTTCTGCATGCACCCCATTCTCCAGCTGCTTGAGTCTGCAGCTCTGCAACTCTCCCTTCTTATTCTACCAGGAGCTTATACTAGTAAATAAAATGGGGCTGGGCATGGGCTTGAGCACTCGTATGTGACTATCCATGTTGTTCAACTCTCAGCGGGCTTCTTGACGTGCTTTTAGCTGACAGCCACTGGCACTCTCCTGGACATTGCCACAGTTCCCCAGCATTAGCCAGGGATCAGTCCCAGTTGGTAATTTGAACGCAGCCACCGTGTTCTGGGGGAAAGCAAATTGACATATATGGGCACCAGCCATTTCACTCCACTTGGCCTCTGAATGGAGAAACATCTAGGGCCTGTTTTATTTAGTCGTACTGATACAATGTGTGTCCATTCCCCCTCCCTCCCTTCCCAGCCCTGGTATGCTATTTTGAAGGCCTCCTGTGCTTCCTCCCTATGCTATTTAGTGCTGTCTTTTCACAAATATCTATTTTAGGCTGCATTATTAATACTTCTGAGTACTCAAAAATCATAAGATGCTGCAGCACAGAGAATTATGTCATTGGCTTAAATATTGGACGATTAAAAATAATACCTTTTAGGCTCCTTTTATTACCTCTGAGGGATTTTTTTGGCAGGAGAGGAGAGGTTTTAGGACATATTCTGGTCATGCTTCCAAGCTTTCCTCTGCATCATTGATGGAAATTACCTTTTTATTATTAAATGAGAGTAGAGTTTCTCAGCAAATCATATGATCCCAGGAGCAGAGGCTTTAAGACTGATATAGTTGGCAACAGTAATTCAGAATAGAGGGATACCGTTAGCGTTATCTCCAATCTTCCAGTTGTCAAAGCTAGATGGAGGGGGCCTTGGCCCTAAAGCTAACTTTACCCAGAACTCCTGGGAACATACCACCGTAAACACGGGTTTAGGCTGTGCTTACATGGCACAGAGCAATGCTGTGTAGAGAGACAGCATTTTGTCAATTACAGCTAGTTTGGGTATCTTCATACGGCACTATATTTGTTCACTGTGGATATACTCATTACCTTCTTTCAGCCTCTGCCAGAGTTTTCCTTGTATGTGATAATGAAGGGGTCCCTTTGTTCCGTGTTTGCTGCTGCTGCAGAGGGTAATGGACCGTGTTCAGGCAAGCCTGCTGCACTGACCTCCAGTGCAACTCCCAACATACTTGGAAAATAAATGGCCAAATCCATTTAAACATCAAAGCATTGTTTTGGGAGCTTAAACTTTATGCTCCTGTTTTGAAAATTTAAAACTTTTATACAGCAGTTAGGAAAAAATATGATTGCATTTGTGCTCTTCTTAGTGGACACTGAAATACTTTTCCCATTTGGTTATTGTCGGAGTGAATCCACATAACTGATTTCAAAGCTTAGAGGCACTGTTTCTCACCCGTGTGAATGGTCCAACCGCAAAACTTGGTACTGAAAACAGAAAAGAATTGCTGGATGTTGGTCTTCTCAAATATACTCTAGAAAACACAGAAAACTGTTCAGAAAGACCTAGGAAGCTTAACACCTGATATCTGGAAAACACCACACATAAACACATATATAGACACAAATAAAAGGAAACCATCAGTAAGAAGGGAATAACACCTTTCTCTCTTCAGATAAATGGTTCCATCTGAGCTATAGCAGCTTACTGAACCATGAAGGTAGTGAAGCAGGGCACATAATTCATGTTTCAGGCCATTAGAATGAATTGAGTCTCCACAACTTTATAGAAACATCATCTCTTTAGCTCCATTTAAGCTATGTGCTCAGCCTGAGTGAATGCAAACAAGATGTCAAGCAAACAGCATTTTCTTAAAAGCAATAAATACTCTCACGGTCTTCATTTTAGTGATGGTTCTTAAATGATGCTTTCAGGTCTCGGGAGAATGTAAATGGCATGAAATGCAGTAAGGACAACTGCAAAAATTCTGTGCAGCAAGTAAGGAGACACAATGGACGCTCCTCCCAAGGAGCAGACTAAATCATCAGACCTACAGAAGAAGTGGACCTTGCAGACCCACCAGTAATTTCCATCTCTCTTTCTTCTTCAGAAACAGAAGCATAGGCATGTCACAAGTAGCCTAACATGATCCTCGTTGCTCAGGCTCTGATCTAGCTACCTAAACAAATGCATAAGCTCCTCCTTGCTCTCACTCACTCTGGTGCATAAGAGGTCACTCCTGTGGGTGAGTTTGTTTAGATGCTGTGCTTCTTTTCTTCATCCTGACACCAATATTGTTCCTTACTTAGACTACAGCATTGGTGACTTTTGTATATTTACAGACCACAGCCACAGCCCTTCCTGATGCACTGTAAACAATAATTAGGCTTTAATTTTGCCACATTTTTCACAATCGCTGCTGATTCTTGTGACAAGATTTTCCTTAAGGCTACCCTTGGTGAGACATTTGGTGAGGAACAGTAATAGCAATCCCGTTTTTCTTGTTAAAAATATTCCTGTGGCTGTGGAGTATCCAGGTGGCACTTGTGACCATGCAGAGCCCTCCTGGTGTTGGCGGGGTTGCGTTAGAGGGGGCAGCCAAAACTGGCATAGCGCAGGCTAGCGGCAAGAGCAGCAGAGTAAGACTTTTTAAGGCTAATTCTGTTTTCTCAAGGATTTGCTTTTTTAAGCACTTATCCCCTGAGTGCCGGTTAGCCTGTGTGCAAAAGGCTTGTCTTGTGGAGTGTTCTGAAAATTAAATTTATTTACACACATTGTGGGATCCTGGGAAGGAAGATGATGCAGAAGTGTAGATATTAATTACACTGTGCTAGCTGGTTGTGCTCTATAGGAGTAGTATCACTCTCTAAGAGTAGATTGTGCAGTTACCTTGGAATTACCGAACAGCAGGAGGTATTTGCCACACGGTTTCACTAAGAACTGTGGGTGTGACTCTGGCGCGTGGGATGGTGTAGTGAAAGCTTGCATGGTCCCCCCTGGCATGAGAAATGAATGCCTTAGCCTAAAATTGTGACTTCAGATTAAAGTGCCACATGCAGTTATTTGGTTTCAAAAGTTACCCAGAATGAAAACACATTTATTAGAGTAAGTGCAATCTATATCTGATAAATGGGAACACATCTGGTCCATATCCCTGATACAAACCCCTCAGTATTAATTATATTGATGGTTAAAGCTGAGGAGTGAGTTGAACATTATTTATAGTGATCTTTGCTAAGTAAATCATTTTTAAAATGGCTTTCTAAATGTAACGTTTCCCTTTTAAGAAGCCCTACAGAATTAAAGAGGCTTTACAATGGAACATGAAACATATTGCAGAGGGAGAGACAGAAGCTTGCTTGATTAATGCGCACGATTATCAGCGATGCAAATCACTTTCACTTATTAAGTCTTGTTTAATATCCTAATGAAGGCTTCCTGAGCAGATTTGATAATTCCAGAGAAAGTGACTGTGAACTAATGCCCTTTCAACATGTTGAGAATGAGCAGTGCTATAAAGAAAACCTCATTTACTATAATTCCCACCAAATGTGGTATCCTTTTCTAGAATCCTACCTCACAGCGGGAGACAATTAACCTTTTCAGTGCCAGAAGTGATTCCCAACATGTTCCAGCTGTGAAGGCCAGCAGGTCAGGCATGAATGAAGTTTACCTTCCGCTTTTGGTCTGAAAAACCACAATTATGCAAACATGTCAAGAAAGCCCTGAGCAACTCTGGGCTTTCACGTGGGTTCTGTCAGCGTGTGCACATATGCTTCTTACCTTAGAGAGAAGGGGTCTGCATCAGTTCAGCAAAGCAGCATGCCTCTTGCAGGGGTGCTGCATACACCTCAAATTAATTTAAAGCAGGTCTTGCTGAATGCACCACAACAGCCCAGAAGATTCCCTGGCTGAATATCTGGGTAATTAAACTCCTGTCACTTCTAAGCCTGTAACAGTCATATTAATGTAGCTGTGATGATTTAACGATAGAGGAGAGTCAAGGTGTGCTGTGAGAGGGAATGCCTTTTTTCCAGAGACCTCGCCTTACTTCTAAATTTAGAAGTGGTGGAAAGTGATGGAAAATGGCACATTTTCCCTTTTCCTCCTTTGACCTTGTCCACACAACATATGACTTAACATTACTGGACTGTTCCAGCGTGTTAGGGTGGCCACACCTATGCCCAGAGAAACGAGCCGTTAACGCAATGCTTTGGAAAGCCCATTACATGTGGTGTGAGCTGGAAGCCGGCGTGTTTGACTCCAGAGCTATAAGCTTTGCCTTAAACCATAGCCTTTCCCAGACAGAGCTGCAATTCAGTCCTTTGCAGTTTCAGAGATTTACAGATTCACCCTTTAATCTACAAGAACAAAAATGATGTCAAAGATATAAAGAAATGGCTTTGATGAAAAAAAAATAGTGATTTCACCTTGTGCTTATCTGGAGATTTTCTAGGAAAAACAAGACTCATAGTTAGATTTGGTTTTAAAACAACCAGTCCCCTGGGAAGGGAGCACCTGAGGGGGAGAAATTGAAAGGCAGCAAACCCTTAAGAATTTTGTGAACATTTTTATTAGATCTGTATTAGGGCAAGGAATATGGATTGGACAGTGCATTTGTAGACATGTTCAGGAAACATGTTTTCTAATCCACATACTCATAGAGGACAGACTTTTAATATAGATCTATAATAAATACAGTTTGGTGGTACACATCTCCCACATGTCTGGGAGCTGTCATATAAAATGAGACTGTAGGACTGGATTTGTATCTTCATTTCTGTGTATAATGAATTGAGAACAGCATTTCAGATAACTGTAGGTGACATGATGGATCTCAAAGGGACAGTCACATTTCAGCTGCTAATATAGTAACACCAGTAAAAATAAGGATACTTTAAGAGCTTTCTTTGTTAAAAAAAGAGGCACCCAAGTTGTATCAGTGTCAAATTCAGAGGGGCTTTCACACACCTTCTGAAGCTATGTAAAAGCAAATAATTATTGCAGTCCGTCAAGCAACGTTTCACAAGGAAAGCATTTCAGTATATAGATATATGTTTAATGTAAACAGAAAGTACTTGTGGCTGAAAAGGCCACATGTGCTGCGGGAGTGAAGAAAATGTACACACATCATTGACTTTGGGATATCAGCTAAGGTAGACTGAACTGCTGTTGTCAAAAACTTGTTATAAATATGTTTGTTGCTGTATGTGCCAGTGACGCTGAAGTCCTGTGTTCACGAGAGAACTCCGTGGTTTGGAATTCCTCAAGACTTCAGCCAGAACAGATGTCACTTAAAAAAAAAAAAAATTAATGTCAGGTCAAAGGAGAGGGGTTGCTCCAGCTCCTCTTTTCATATAAATGGAAATAGAACATTTAAGTAGAACAAAAAACAAACAAACAAAAAAAAAAGAGATATTTTAGTCTGTTTTGCTTCAAAGAGTGTGAAACAGCTGCTTTTTTCTTTTTTCTTTTTTCTTTGATAAGACCGTGTTTCAGAATGAGAGTTGTCAACATTTTTTTCATGAGAAATGAAAAAATATTATATCCAAGCCAGTTCTTAGCCCTTGAAAAATGTTACTATAGAAAAACCACCCGTTATTTTCAGACAGCCTACCTCTTGAAAACTTTCCAACAGAGCTGGTGCACGTGCACCTGCAGAAAGAGAATGAGAATAGCCATAGAGATATGCACAACATAGAGACTCAAAAGGTGTAACCGGAATAACAGAGGGGAAACTAGAGGGGAAATGAAGCTGAGGAGTGGAAGACTACATACATTTGGGGTCATATCATATGTATTAGTGTTATTCAGCTCCTAGATAATAGGCATTGGGACATGCATTGCTAATTCTCATTAGCAGATAGCCCTGAGGCTGTGACTGTCCCTCTCTGTTATCGACATATTCTTGTCTTTGTAACCTCTGTGTTACTATGGTATAATTGGCTTCAGTAAACCCTTAAAGATCCCTGAAGTAAGTCGTACCAGTGCATTTTGTGTGCCTCTGGATGGGGGGTCCAAAGTGGGTTGCAGGCTCTGTGATAGACACAAGTGTATCCAAAACCATGTGTCCCTCCTCCTGCCTCAGGACAGCCTGTCTGCTGGATCCAGCTTCTGCGGAGTTCCTGGGAACTGAGCTCCCTAAAGCTAGTAGTGTGTTGTTTTTAGTTGAAGTTCTCCATCATGCCTGTTCTCACAAGCAGGGTGGCCCTATATGAGTGAGCTGTAGTGTGCCCTGACAACCCTTCTGTTTTGGTTAAGCTGGTGATTGACTGTGCAGCACTATCTGGAGGGTATGGCCAGGTCTGCTCTGGGGAGATGCAGTGCCGCCGGCGTGCTTCAGCTAACTCTGTGTTCAACGCAGTTTTGTTCTAAGTGTGGACAGTCACATATGAAATGTGCTGACTTTTAGTGGTTGTTTTATAAATTAACCATACATCTTGAAGGAAAGAGGCATGAGGCAACTCTTCCTACCTGCTGAATTGTTTCTCCAATATCAAAATTTATTAATGTTCATATGCCAGCACCTCATTTTTTGGAGGCAATCCTGTCTAGATAAGCTTTCTCCCTCTTTTCCTTGTTCTTTACTGTCTTACTAGGGGCACAAAAGGGCATTTGCCTCTAAGCTGATCTCACTCCCATAGCCTGTATAATAAAAAGGGCTGCCTGGAAGAGTGCTCCTAAAAGACAGCTATCTGTTTCCTAGCCCCAGGCATTTAGCATGTATAAACATTACAGAATACTGCACCTATAGCATGTAAAAGCATTTAGTACTCACTGCCAGCAGTCATAAGTAAGCAAGTGAAATGCAACACTGAAAAATATCCTAATTTTATGTTCCACAAAGCTATGAAATAATAAACTCCCCTCCCCCTGATTCCAATGAAGCACTTACTCATTAAAGAATAATTTCCGTCGGAGGTAGTAAATTGTTTGCAAGGGATAGCAATAAATATGAACCTCCTGTAGATCACTGTTTCTAGGTTGCTGAGTGACTTAAAAGTATTGATGGCCACCAGTCTACTTTCGAAGTAGGCAGAAGTTACTGGCATAACTGACATCCATCCCAATTACACAAGAAGAGAGGCCTTGAGCTAAGGGACATGGAGTCCAAATTACCCTTTTAGCTACAGAGGAATTAGCTGTCTGTCCAGATTAAGGCTGTGTTGGGATGTTGTAGAGAAATCACCAATTGTCCTGTACATATTGGGTGAATAAAGAGAAGAAAGGAGTCTCCATGGATACTAATCCACCATCTTTTATAATACTAACCACACTGTTCCTTTCTTTCTTTTTTTTTTTAACCTTTATGAATATACTGTAATTCTGCATATTTTCACTTCAGCAACACTTTGTGTTTTAAAGCTCATTGTGCTCAAACAGATGAACACACTCCATTGTCCAGCAGAGATTGGCTCTTGTAGTTGATCTTGTCCTCTTTCAGTATGAAATCATATAAGCATCTCCCTCCTGGACAGCACCAGCTTTTAGTAACTGTGAATATTTAGGAAGACTTTGCACCAGTCACTACTATTTGCAAATTACAATCTCATCTAATTCACTGAACAACAGAGTGAAACATGGGTTGCTTCAAAGTAAATGTACCCTTGACCTTAGTGTGCCCAAGATTGTACCTAGGCTGTTTACAAATACATGTGTTTGTTATGAATAATCCCAGCCTATTTGCTACAGAGGCTGAAATATATCACTGGCGAAGCAGTAGATGATAGATATGTATACATACAGATAAACTAATTTCCAGAGATTAAAGGAGAGTAAATTTCCTAGATGAACTGTAAATTTCACCACCCACCTGTGGGGTGTGTAAATATAGATATTGGGTGGGAAGCGGGTTTTATTTTGTTACTGACGTGATGCAGTGATGAACTCTGACATGTTGCTGACTGTGGTTACTTGATAAGTGTGAAATGTGAAAAGCCAGCAATAACACTAGATGGTATCAGATCTCTAAAATAATCTGTTTGAAGGTGTTAGGTATAAATATGGCAGTACAAAAATAAAAACAGACAAAAGTATAGTTCATTCATGGAGGGAAAGAAACATCAGAGGAAACAGATCTTTCTTTTTCTGTAGACTTTTAACAAGGAAATTGAGCACTAAAAAGCAACAACTTTAAAATTATGTTTAATATTCTGGTAAAGCCAAGTGATGTGCTGCCAGAATTTTAACATGAAAAGCTTCTGAGAAGTGCTCATCCTCAGCTGCTGACCCTCATGATGCCACCTGAGTAAGACCATCCTCTCCCCATGTCTGCCTCGGAGACCACCAATTACTTTCCCTCCTTCCTTACCTCCCACTGCCTTCGCTGCTACTGCCTGTGCTACAGCTGCCCTCTGCAAACAGGCTGGGACTGTGCCGAAACAGAGAGTGGTGCTGGCCAGGGCTCCCTCACATCTCTTGGTTCTGAATGCACGTAAAAGAAAGCTGTAAAAAAAACTTGACAAAAAAATTTAAATGAAATCCTTATGTTTTACCTTGAATCATCAGAATACATGCAACCATCTTTTACTGGTCCAAATCAGGAAAGCCTTATTCAGGCCAAACCACTCCTGACTACTTGTTTAACCAGTTGTCTAGAGGGTGTTCGATGGCCTCATGTCATTCAGGCCAAGATTCCTCCAAGTGCTTATGTGTTCACCTGCCTTCCCTTGTCATCTAGATGTCTCATGAGAGTATTTTCTAGTTCTTTCTGGCTTTCGGTGGACTAGCCTTATACACCGTTACTTTTACGTATTATGTTCTGGAGCTTCCAGCTTCTTTCATTGGAGTAAGGCATCATGTTCAGGATTTATTTGCTCAAAAAAATCCAGATTTCTTGGATTCTCCGAAATGTGTGGAATGACTTAAAGCTTCAGACCCAGAGCAGAAGGAATACATTTGTTCCTTCATCAAGAGACCACATTATGCGGAGAAGTGAAACTGGGTCAAATTTCTGGGCACTGTACATTTGAGCAGCTTCTTTGAAGCAAATGGACTTAGACCAATTAACACCAGCTAAGGATCTGCTTTGCTGAATTCCTGGTGAGTGCAAGAGGGCTGCCTAACGAGACTCAGTGGAGAAGGGACTGCAAAGGAAGAGATCTAAATAAGTGACAGCCAACACATCTACACGGCTTAAAATGGTTCTAGCTGGTAATATAGTTGTTAAGATCAAAGACAGGACAAGCAGGATATGCTGCTGGTTTGGGGAATCCTAGGGAAGAACTGTAGGCTTCCCATCTCCACTGTCCCCTGCAGCTGCTGTTGCCCCATTTATCGTGCTGGAGGTCCCTCTTACTTCTTACAAGCAATGCCTGTGTTTTCTCCTACCCTCTCTTGCATTGCTTCAGATAGAAGGGGGCATAAGCATTTCCATCACTCCTCATCTCCACTGATTTTGCTCTCTCTAGTGGCAAAACCAGAGGGGTACTTGGGAGCGTGGATGCTGTGTGGACTCTGGGGCAGTCAGGCTAAGATGCTTGGTGGTGAAAATGGATTACGGGGATCTCAGATTACTATGTGGGACATCTTAAAATTATCCTGATTATTAGAAAGGCCTTAGTATTTTCTGGGAAAAAAAGAGTTCCTTTAGAATGCTTCTGGTTGAGCACCCAAGAGCAGAAGTCATTTGGTAAAGGGTTGGTCTTCTTGTCTCGCGCTGGTGTGAACAACTGCTCCTGGAGCTCAGCTGGGGCAGGCAGCGCCGGGAGGCAGCGCTGGGAAGCCCTCCACACAGGAAGCTCTACATAAAAGCAAAGGCTGAACAGGTGAGTAATAAAAACCAAAGCAAGCCCATGTGCCTTGCAAATACCAGTACCAAAAGGTTATGGCCATTACCAGAGCTTTCATGTAAAAGTTGCCTTCCCTGAATCAGAGACCTGGTTCAGGATGTCTCTGAACCATTACCTGGAGTATGGACACAAAAGGTAATGGAACAGAGAAAGTTCCCATATCAAATGCCATCTTGTTGCTTTGACCAGTCACCTTTTAAATATTTATGTTTTATTTTTATCTGCGTATTAGTGAGACATTATTTGTGCACAGGCTGTTAAAAACAGTTCTAAGGGAAACACACTTCCAGCTGGTTTCCTCCTGTTTTCCATCTGCTGTATGTATGTGTCTTTGGAGGCATTTAACTGTTTCTTGTCATGGTAATTGGTATTTTTTCAGTAGTGAAGGTGGGAGGGGTGGAGGAGAGAAACCCTAAGGCATCTGTGTTTGTGCTCAATTGATCTAAAAGAGATTATCCTGGTTATTTCCTAATAAAAATTATGTGCTTTAAAAAAGATGGGGTGGGACAGGGGAAGGGTATGAAACATCAAGTAACATTAAGTTTTTAAGAGTTAACTTCCCTAAATTGTATCTTTGTATTCTTCTATTTATGCATCACTACTCTTTTTTTTTATCTTAAATATGTAAATCCTCAATTTATCTGGAATTACTTAGTGAAAGGCTGATGTGTGAGTGTGGCAGATTATAATATTCCATCGCCACCCCTGATCCTCTTTACCTCTTATTCTTTTCATAGCAGATCAAAAAAAGCTGTATGCGTGCCACAAGAATATATTATTTTAAGAGACTTGGACTTAGAAATTGATTTCCTTGATGAGAAAAGGAAAAGTCTCCTTCTGACCTGAAGGGTCACTTCATAATCCTGTCACTCTACATCAAAAAAGCTTTTTTTTTTCTTTTAGTAGAAGATGAGAATATTTCTGAATAGGAATTAATTTTTCAGATACAGTGAAAACGATGACTTAAAGAGACTTAGCAGATGATAGAGGGCTGTCCTATTCAGAATACATCTCCTGTGATTAGAACAAGCTCTGCATATATTTTAGGGTCAGGCAGTTTTAGATGGAGATTGGGATTTGTACTTTGGGATGAAACTGATCTTATATTTTTATCGAAGTACTTAAGGTTTAAGCTGTGGTCCTCCCTTTTTTTTTTTTTTTTTTTTTGCAAAGGGATTTCACTGGTTTTTATAATGGGGATTGGTGCAAGCAGCCAATAATTTCTACGTATGGATTTTAGTTAATAGGATGTTTGAAATGAAATTACTTTCGTCACCAATAATTAGATTCAGCTACTAAGACTTTTTTTCATAGTACTTTTCTTAACAGAAAGCACCTGATACCAATGTAGACTTTCATAATCTATTTTATTTAGGTAATTACTGAATATGTCTTAAAGAAATTCCTTTAAACCATATGTTTAAAAAGCAGAAGGCCCAAGTATTGTTATTTATTAATAGCATGCTGCTGACATATGTATCCACAGTACACACAGGTGCAAATACGGACATGTCTGATCATGCATGGAGACATGTGAAATGCTGGCTTTATACATGTATATTTTTAAAAATTATGAGATAATCAACATATGACTTATCATTTAAGATATGTAATATAATGCTTAAAGCATAATAGACAATAATACATAATTTAATATTTAGTAAATGTATCTTAGTGTATACATACTTACTAGTATATATTATTATATAGATTCTATAATATTAATTATGCATTGTATATTATCTAATGGAAGATCACTGCTCTGAAGACTTTAGAATCATGATTTGTTTATATAGTGATAATTGTGTACTACTGTATATCTTTAACATAAGGTATATAAAGAGAAATACAAATTCCCTTTCTGCAGATAAATTGGCTATTGTCTAGACTGTCTGTTAGTTATTCTAATTGCTGGTCTAAAGGCAGCAGCAAAATATTGCCCACTGGTAAAAACTGTTCTTGTGATGACAGCATGAGGTCCTAAAGCAAAGGCCGTTATTGAATAAGTAAAGAGATTTTTAAAATTTGACAACAGTTCTACCAGGATAATTTTTCTTGGTTTACTAGGCTTTTAAAAAATATTAATTTATGAATATTTAGTGAAGGTTGCTAGCTTATGTTACTGGCTGCATTGGAGATCGGCAGAGAGCTGTATCGCGTTTAGGAGCTGCAAAGCCAAAGTAAATCTGTGGCCTGAGCTCTCGCTGGTGATTCCTGTATGAGTCTGGCCCCTAAATGCTGATGATAGCTTCAAATTGTAACCAGAGGATCCTGACTGCAAACTTGGGTTGAATTGAAAAGCAGGGTTTTAGTCCAATAATCTAGTTTAGATCTGATACTCCCACAGGAATCTGGTGAGAAGAGCCAATACTTTTAATCACATTCACTGTGTTCAAGGTAGTGGAGGTCTGTAAGGATTTTGGAAATGTAGTAAAAGCCCTAATTAGAACCTAAGGACTGCATCTATATCTAAACCAGATAATAGAGCCTCTACTAACAGAGAGTATTTGCATGAATTGAATGTTCTGAACCTTAAAAATATAACTGTAAATCTTCTAGTAACATGTAGAACTAAATGCAGGGAAGTTGTGAGCTCCTCCAGAGCAAAGCAGGAAACGGGGAAAATGATACTTTCACCCAGGGAAACATGAAAGCTGGACGTGCCCAGGTACCTGCTTGGGGAAAGAAGCGTTTGAAGCAGGGAGTCCGGGGGCAGTTTCCCACTCAGCCATGTCCTGCGGAGCTGTTCAAAAGGCAGAGCTGCGTCTGCTTAGTGGATGAGAGAAAAGAAAAATCCCAGGGTGTAAACTGTTTGTTCTTCTACTCTGGAAGAAATTCAGGGAGTTACGGGGTGCTTACTTCTGTGCAATCGCTTGCAGTTATTTTTAATTTCGCAAGTGCTAGGTGCAGTCTGATTTGAAGTACTCCTGTAGGCTGGGATACAGCCCCTTTCCCCTCGCCGGAGCCCCCCCATTTCAGGGCTCCTTTATTCGGGATGTCAGAGCACACCCATCACCATGGCACTCACGTGCCCTCCGACAGCGCGCCGAACAACGCGACTAGCATCTGTCGGGGCCGCGCGTCCTTTCTTCCACAGCCGCCCCTGAACTCGATCCACTCTGCCCTCTGCCTGACCTCTTCCCCAAGCCTCTCGCTCCCCGCCGCCTGGGTGCCCTGGCTCAGCTCCGCTTTTCAGACTATCGCCCTTGGAAGTGCCTCCCCACCCTCCGCATCGGCTGCGAGACGGAGCCAGCAAGGAGCAATCTTGCCACGTGAACTTCCCTTTGTTTTTCTTTGCACTGAAGACGGACCGTCTCCCTAGTAACTTTTGTGGCACTATATGTGAAGGAGCTCATTATGTAAAACATACATTTTCCTCCCTGCTAAAACTCCACAGAGTGTTGCTCAGAGCATTTCAGCAGCTGAACATTATACCGGGATATTAACTCCGCCACAACCCCCTGTTTATCAGCTCGTACATCACTTTACTGGAGAACAGCTCTAAAGATTGCTGAAATACAAACTTACTGCATTTGATCCCAGCGGAGGCTAGATGCGGCTGCTCTCCAAGCCAGCTCTCAGAGCTGAGCCTTCAGAGCTCTTGTACCTATATTTGATCAAAGATGCTAAACCCCCAAGTACAATGTATAAATATTGAAATGTATTGCGAAAATAAAACCACCCCACCTCTCAGGACTGAGAAGCCTAATGGCTGGAAGCAGTACGGTGGTGCAGGATTTTCCTATTGTCTCAGCAGAGGGAAAAAAAGTTTACTTCAAGAATGATTTGCACATACCAGTTCCCTGAAAAGAAAAATGTGGGGCCAGTTCCATAGTTTCCAAATGAAATCTAACTTTCAGCCAAAAATTGAGCTGTCCAGGTTGACAACATTCAGGAAACTGTGCTTTTCTGGAGAGATGACTGCAGTGGCAAAGATAAACCGGCAGGAAGGTTTCTTTGGAATGATATGAATTTAATGAATCATATCCACATAAAAAAATTCCCAGCTGGTCTTAAATTTCAGGGAGATTTAACTGATAAAAGATATTTTCCCTGTCCCTTTAGATGTGTATTAGAGATGAGAGGCCTTAGATAAGCCCTCCTGGGAATCAAGCTTTCCTTTTTCTTTAATTTGTTTTAAAGACAGAAAAGAGCCGGGCATGCTTCTGAGTCTCAGACGGGTATAATTAGTTATTTGCTATTACTAGACCTTTAAAGTTGTCTACTCCCACTCTTTTTGTATTAAATAATTCTCATTTTTTTAAACTCAGGCTAATGAAAAACTACATGGCACTCCTCCCACCCCCCTACCCCCCCCCAAAAAAAAAAAAAAAAAAAAGAATAAAGAGCTGTTCTCATTTGCCTTCCCCCTTCCACCATCCTTGTGCAGGGTGCATCCGTTCCCCTATTAACATATTGATTTATTTAAATTAAAAATAATGATCTCCTTTCCCCTCTCTTCCTCCTCCCAGCAGCAGAGTCTGTCTCTGATCCTTATTAACAAATTGATTGCAGTATTGGTGTCAGTATGGCTCATTTAGTCGCTCTTTTGCCTAGGGTCCAGAAGGTTGGAGGAGGGAACAGCTTCCACACGTAGATGCTGGCCCAGCTCCAAAGCTGACACTGCTCGGGTGGAAGGGACAGCTGCTAGAGACAGCACCGAGACACTTAGCGGGGACCCCTTTTGGGTGGTGAGGATCTGTCTGGAAGCTGGAAACCCCATAGTAGCTGTTCAAAGTGGGTGTAAAAAGAGCATCGCCACCCTGCCCCACATGTCTTCTCCTGATCTCCTGTGCAGGTGAGGAGCCTCAGAGGTCCCAGCCCCTCCAGTCCCCCGGCCCTTGCTGAATACAAGATGGCAGCTGAGCGATGCTTGCCTTGCCAGCACCGAGCACAAAGAGCTTGAGGATGTCGCAAGCCCAAAAAATATTGCATAAACCTCAGCTGCCTTATGTCCGTTGAAAACAAAGCAACAAAATGTTTTTTGGTCATCTTTGGCCCTGTCCTCATTCCCCGGTTTTGGGGACTGCTCTGTTCCCAGTTCAGGGAAGTGCGTGAAGGGCTCCCGGTCGGTTCCTCCTTGTCAGCGTGGTGTGGGCATTTCCACTAACAGACAGAAGCTGCAGGGCTGGAAAGGTCAGCAGCGGTGGATGGAAAGCTACCGCAGGATGTGCTTGCCTACCAGCCTTTTTATCTCTGGCGTTTAGCTGCTCGCACCACGCTTGCAGCAGGTGCTGCTGAGGGGTGGGATGTGCCTGCTCGGCAGCCCCACAGCCCTCCCAGGTAGTGTCTGGGAACGCTTTTGCTGATGTGAACTCTGTCTTAAT
This sequence comes from Pterocles gutturalis, assembly GCF_000699245.1. Lineage (NCBI taxonomy): Eukaryota > Metazoa > Chordata > Aves > Pterocliformes > Pteroclidae > Pterocles > Pterocles gutturalis. Next base: position 5,956 of record NW_010127910.1, on the reverse strand, counting down.
GACTTTGGGGGAATTTTGTCTTCTCTGACCTCTGTCAACTACTGGTCTGGTGACTAGCTTTCCTAATTCTATGTCATGCTTGCAGGCTAATAACAGTGCACCTTCCTACATGTTGCAGGGTCAATGACCTGGTGCCCACGCTGTAGGGATGAAAGGAGGTGCTGCCCTCTTCTGCAGCTGGAAAGTAAAGTGCAGAAGGGTGGAGGGACTCATTTAGTGTCACAAAACGAGACACTGGTTTCTCCTGTTGCGTGCCCCTACTTTGGGCCAGGAGAACCCATTTTGAACACTGTGCCAACCAGCTTTTGAGCAACTGCCTGACTCCACCCTGTTTTCAGTTAATCCCTCAGGCTATCGAAGTGGTAGTGAAAGCTGTGTGGTGGACAGAACTTTTTTAATCGTTTCTCCTTCCTCTGCACCTCTGAAGGGCAGCTGGTCTGCAGGAAAAGCCTAAGGGAGCATGGAGGTTTGAGCCCAGAAGGAGGGAGGGGGCTATTCTTGAAGTGTGCTTAGTCACCTAAAGCAGATGGTGTTGTTTCTGGTTCCTGATGGGATGACTTTCAGCTCCCAAAAACATTTCAAGTTTGACCACGCAGACATGCTTGGAAGAATGTCAGATGAGCACACATCTGTCCAAGACCTTTTACCAAACAGCAACATGAGAACAATTAAATTAACAAAGGGAGAGTTCACAATTAAAGCTGGAGCAAGTGTGTGGCTTGCTTTCAAAGAACAGCTTGGAAAATGTTCTTGTACAAGGCACCCAGGCCAGTGCAATTTTCTCGTGTTTAATTCTATGAAGTTTTATATTCTTGTTGCATTTTGAAATACACTGAATAAGCAGATCTGTAAACTTTACAAAAACTAGAGTTATTGATCTTCTACATCCTTTACCATCTGCTTAGTTCTAGTGTCTAAAAATATTCAGTCCTTGCTCTTGCTCACATGATTGTTGAGAAAATGCTAGAGCTGGTAAATCAGGAAAGCACATTGTGTATTGGGGGGAGGGGAGTTCCATCAGGAAAATATGCTGTCTGAAGGGAAAAATACAGAAAAAAACAACTCCAGTCCTGTACTTAAACAGGCAAAAATGAAAGAAAAAAATTAATTTTTCAAACTGTAAGGAGGAAAAATATAATATATCTGAAGTGTTATTTTCTTTTGAAGACAAGCCACACAAGCTTCACACCTATACCATATTATAAAAATGTATATTTGTTACATACTTCAAAGAGTTGGGGAATATGAATTCCCTATTATAGCTTTTTGAAAATTGAATCCAACTGAACAATTTATAGGTTAAAAATATTACAACTGGAGAAGACATGTCCACCTCCAGGATATAACAGGAAAAGTGCTCTCTGAAAAAGTATGCCTTGGGAAATCATTGTAGTGAGCTGGAGACTTGAAAGGCTGAAAGACTGAAAGACCTTATTTTGGTTGAGAAATAAACATGCAGGATACAGGACTCTGTCCGACTTCTAGGATGACTGAGATTTTGAGGGCAAACAGCATCCATTTATTTCAGTAGGAGCTGTATTAGCAAATTCCCAGCTCAGCTTTAAAAATCTCAGTTTCTCTCAGGGTTTGTGTATGGTGCCCACAACTACAAAACCTAAACATGGCTCAGAATAAATTTCATCACCATATGGAGGTCCCTAGTGAAATCAGCTAGATCATTCTGTGTTAGCTTGTGAATTGCTGATTGGAGTTTGAATGTGAACCCTCTGTCATGGGCTTTATGTGAGTCTCAGGGATGAGGAATTTGGTATTGTTAGAATGGATAAAAAGAAAAGCGGGATATGCTAGCACGTACTATTTCATGAATATTATTTACCGATTTATCCAAGCGGGTCTTTTGAGGCCCAGTGACATCTGTCACCCAAGGTGACTTTAAGAGGAGAAAAAGGGGGAAAGAAAAAAAAAAGAGTGGAACCATAAAACAAAGATTTTAAACAAAACTTTCTGAAGATGATCTGTGTGGAGGAAGAAATGTAGCTGCATTGTTCCTTTGCTGCTTCATGAAGTGCAGAGGTGCCCAGTAAATTCTGTGTGTTTCCAGGATGCTTGAATTTATTTTTGAATCTAAAGAGTATCAAATATGAATTGCCAATAGCAAAGCAGACAAATGGTTGGTTTATTTAATCCTGTGTTCTGCTTTTGATGCGTCAGAGGGGAGGGCACAAAGCCCCCATAATTTGCCCACACAGAACTTCCTCTCCCCATCAGCAGACCTGGTTATCACATGTTCTGCCACAAAGAAACTAATTATACATCCAAAAGCCCAACTGTCCCCTTGTTTTATCAGAGGTCACCCCTGAAGCTCTGAGGGTACACCAGAGCCAGGCAGGAGTTCTCAGATGGGAGAGATCTTTGTCAGAAAATGCCAAATTGTTGGAACCAGAATGTTTCTTGGAACTAGGCAGGTTTGGGGACCTGCCAGCAAAGCGCCAGCAAAGGTTCCCCTGGAAGCCTGCCCACCGGCCAGGAAGGCTTTTGCTCGCTTCACCAGGTGGACTTCCAGGGCCTCCATCACTTGGGTGGCTTTGGAGTTGGAGCCCTTGGGGCCTCGCAGCTCCAAGGCAGCCTGCTCCAGGATGGACAACCCGAGGTCTTACGGGCTTCTTGTCACAGGGCTGGGAGCTGTGAAAGCCCAACGCTCATGAAAGCCCTGGTACCCTGGGCTTTGATGGGAGGTGAGGAGGCTGAGCATCCTGGGTAAGGGGAAAGCTGGAAGCTGTCCCATCAGGTTCATTAAACCAAATGCCATGATTTCCCTCTCCAAACTTCCCTTCCAAGAGAAATTTTGAAATGTTTATTCTGAAAGAGAAAAAAGGCACCCCTCTCAAGTTCCCTGAAGTGGTGCTATTCCAACTGTTTTGAACTGATCTGTGGTCTTGGGTGTGATTGTGCACAGAAGCTTACAACAAATCCCAGATTTGGTCCTACTGGGTTGTGACGTTTGGCTTTTGGCACAAGTAAGGAATTTTGTAAAAAGTAAATAAAATACTAAATAACTAGGCCAGGGCTAGGCTTAATTAGAGATGACATAGCAAAACCAGGAGCTCAAGTACTTGTACTTCTGAGTGCCCCTTCCCCAAAGACTGCTCAGCAGTGATGGGGTAACTAACCACCCAAGTTTCTGGCTGGGCAGGTGAAAAAAAATGACTCTTAGAAGTTCAGTAGCTGAACTAATTACCCGAAAATGATTGCCTGGAGTTGGACCATTTATTAGCTCATCAGCATTCAGTGCCAATTCCATAGGATGAAGGAGAAGGAAGAAGAAAAAAGCCCAGAAACATGAGAAGAAGAGCAGATAAAAGGACAGCAGTTAGAAGGAAAAAAAAATGCTTCTTAACTCTACTCTGTACTTTTTCTCTCTAACAGATCCACCCTAAGTACAGCAACTGGCATGTAATGAGTTCTGCAGGGATGGAGCATCAGCAGCATGCTCTGAGATTTCTCACTTTGTGTTTGACTAGCTCCCCAGATTCCCCAAACTTCTGGGAGCAGAGGGAGGGAGAAGTGGAGGCAATATTTTTTTAATATATGTATGTATATATATTATATATACATATATGTACACAATGAAAACATTCATCTCATTCTCAGAACTTTGTTGTGTCCATTGGCTGGAAGAACGGTTCAGGTTGACATGAAGTTTCCATCCAGACTCTAAGGAAGAAGTGCTTTGGACACTGGTTGTGCTAACATAGATCTGCTTCCTGGAACCGAAGATGCCTCCTGGAACTACACCTGGAACATTTGGAAACTTGGATTTGCCTGGGGGTTCTTGCAGCTGAAATCTCAGCTCTGCTAACATATGAGGTATTTAATATCTTCCCTCTTTGCACTTTTATCTTGGAGATGGTGTTCCACTAATATAGACAGGATGCTGACTAACTGGAGTCTGAGGGGACAGGGCCTCCAGCCATTAGTGTGCTTGATTTCACTGCGAGACGGCGTGCTAACCCTCCTTGCAGCTGCTGTGGGTGTGCTTGCCTGCCCGGTAGCACTTTCCTCTGCTCTTTTTGCAGGCTGTGGCATTCCAGGAACTTCTGCCCTTTCCTTTCGGTGAGGTTTTCTTTCTCTACATGCAGCAAGCCAAGGAAGCGATGGCTTGCAGAGAAGGTGCTAGCAAGCCTGGCTCTTGCTCCCAGTGCATTTTTAAAACATGAGAACATCCTTCCAGTAATCCATGTTTGCATTAGATGGAAATGTTTTGGCTTCCCTCCTGTCCTTGAAAGCCCAGTGGTGTAATAGGAATTTGGGAAATGCAGGCTCTCAAAAGTAATGTAAAGAACAGATGCACCTATTCAAATGCAAATTGCTAAAGAAGAGCGCAAGAAAATTATTTTCTCCACAAAAAAAGGGACAAAATTCATTCTTTTTAACTTAGGGCTACATCCCACATTTTTTAGATTATTTGTCTGTCAAAAGTTCTGGGTTGTGCTGTCTCCGGGTTCTCTTATACTGCTGGGACACTCACGGGAAGAGACACTGAAGTTATTTTCTGTCAAAAGGTTATGTCACACATGGGCCTGACACTCCACATCTAGTGGGAGGAACAAGCTTCCTGCCTTGATCATTGCAAAAGTGGACAGTAACATCTGAAACTAAGCCAAAAAACCCATGAAAGGAAATCAAATGGACACTGTGAGCGGTGCAGGTTTCTGCTGTCTTTTGGGCTGCATTGGAGCAGCCCAGCCCTGTCTCAGACACCTTGCCCCTCTAACTGCTAACAGGAAATCACCATTTACTCTTAAGGACACTCCAGTGTGCTCTGTGAACATCCCAGTGACTGCAGAGAAGTAAATGGCTGCAGACCTGTTGCAAGTCAGGGTCATAAAGCTGTTTTTCAAACCAACACGCCACACTGCTTGTGTTTGGCTTGTACGTATAAACTGCAGGTAAAATGGAAACTGCATATTTTCTACCCAACACTTCCAACTCTAAAATAAGATAGGAAATTCCTCCTTGTACTGCTCAGTAAAAAAAAAAAAAAAAATACAGATTGGAAAATTTGGAGGACAGAACTAAGAATTTGTTTGAAGAAACCCATTTTTTGCTATTCCTTTAATGTCTAAAGCATTCAGAAACTGTGGTGTTGAGCACGGTAAGAATGCTCGTGTCAAAAGAAGCAAAGCTCTCGCTTACTGCTTCTGTGAGCTATACGCATGGTATAGAGACGGGTTTGGACACAAGCACAGTTACACCCATCTTCACATTGGAGCTGCCTTTTGTCTTTGCGGGAGCTGGACCGATGTGAGTTTGGTTGGGCATCCCGTCCTGCAGCTCCAGAAGTCTGTTGTCTTTTTATTTTTTTTTTTTATACTAGTGTTGAGACAGACACACCCCATTAGTTGGGACATCCTCAGAGCTTAAGGAAGTTCGGTGGGGCAGCTCAGGTTGCAGACTAAAGCCAATTTATATGGGCTTCTTTCAAGGCACTGAGTACTCAACTTCTGTGGCTACTTTGTCTGTCCTCTACAGGAAAATATTTTGCCTCATTTTATAGTAATCAAAGAGATGGAGGTTGAATATTTTGTTTAAATGTTTTTTCTTTTCTGGGCCTCTGCCTCCTGTGTTTTTCTTACCCCTTCTTCCAATTCCTACTTTAATTTTTTTTTGCATATGATCGGTAGCTGTTTCCCCGAAATACCTTGGCCCTCATATCATGGCCATGCACACCCAGGTGGTGAGAAGCAAAACGTCTCTGCAGCTACGGAGAATATTCCTCTGTTAACTGCTGTGTGTCATTTGCGTGTATGAAAAAGGCTGCTTCTCTCTGGGGCAGCAAACCCTTTTATAATAAAGAATTTAGGAAGGAAGATATTGGAAAGGGTTTGGGCGTTGGGAGGGTATTTTTTGTGTCCTCGAGATGAAGAAAACAAACTTTTCTTAAATATCAGGGCATCCCCCTTCCTTCCCTGCACACTGTCCGCACCGATTCCTC
>NW_010127909.1:0-32941 GCF_000699245.1 Pterocles gutturalis | reverse complement strand
CTGGCGCTGGGGGGGGGCGGTGCCATTGTTCTCGTTCTGTCAGGGGAAGAGGGGAGGAGCGGGCGCACACACCGTGAGGAAGGCTTACCCCGTGCGCTTATGTGTGTTCAGAAGTGAGGAACAGTTCAGTAGTGCACATTCACGGTATGGATTTGGGGCAGTGGTGTTATTGTTTTTAATACGAAAAGCCCTCCAAAGAAGTAATTCGGCTTTTAAAGCCTGGAGAGGTGAGTGGGTTTTGAATTGGTTTATTCCTGAGGAAAACAGAAATAAATCTCCTCGTGCCTTTCAAAGTACTTTGGAAAGATTGGCATTGTATAAACCCTGTACACGGGAAGGGCTATATATATATATAAAGGACAGTTTAGAAGGTGAGGTCTGTGTAGAAGACAAAATACCTTTTCTAAAAAATTAAAAGCAAGGTGGTTGTATTTTTCCTGAAATTCCAGCAGGTTCAACCCAATGTTTGGTTTTGAGTACTTGAACATCTATGTAGCTCCCATCAGAATTTCTCATCATTTATACCCTGTATTAATTAAATTGTTCTGAGCAGTGAAGAATGTGTGTGTTTTGCTATTGAAAACCAGCAGGGAGTTAGACAGCATATAGGTGACTTCCATAAAGAGGGAATGTGGAGAAACTGTGTAGATAGCCCCTTTTTTTAAAATAAATAATTCTGGTTTTTGTTTCTCAGGGACAGATGGGGCCTTTAATTTTTTTGTGTGTTGTAATGTTCTTGTTTTATTTTTGCTATCAGGGATATTTTACCAAAAAATGGCGGTGAAGTATTTTTCTCGCATGAAATTTATGAGAAGTATTCAATGGCGCCGAGCCTCTCTGAACTATGGCATTTATCAAACAGGTATATATTATGTTATAATTTTGTGCTGTTCGTTATCAGCCTGTTGATACATACCTTTACTGTTTTAGGGGAAAGCTGTGTATTACCCAGTACACCTTGGTCTAGCAGGTGGTCTGTGTTTTATCGATTTCCTTACCTAAAGGAAAAGTCCAAGTTGAGACCTCTGGTCTTTTCTGTCTTTTGGGGGGTGGGGTGGTTTTTGAGGTGTTTTGGGGTGGAGTTTGGGTTATTTTGGGGGGTGGTTCTTTTTGCTTTCTCTTATGTACCAAAGAGGGTATCTGTACATGTCTTCTCGCTTCATAGAAGGCTGATGGTAGTGTACATTGAAATCCTTTTTACTTGTATTTCTGTAAGTAGCCAACACGGTTCACAGAGATCTAACAGTGTCTTAGGTGCAGTGGAGATGAAATTAATGCCTTGCCGAATGAAGAAACCGTATGGAGTGCTAGCTGGAGAATGGGAAATGAAATTAAGTGAACACAGGTGGTACAGATAGTATTGGTGTTGATCAGTTTTGATGTCTTTTTTTATTTTCTTAAATTGAGAAAGTAGAATCAACATTTGTTTTGCATAGTGAAAAGCATAGCTCTGGCTGCTGTATTTCAGAAGTTGAAGGACTGTATTTATGGTTTTTGTAAGAGGTCATTAGGCTGATAGGGGAGGTGCAAGTGGCAAATCTCTCATGGTGGGTGAACGTTCACACCACAAAGAATGTGGGTGGGAGACCAAGGGGGCTACTCTGCTGTAAGTGGGGAGTTCAGCATGTGGAGAAATAATCTGTTGTAAAGGGAAATTACTTTATTTTTATGAACTGACACTGAGAACGTGCATTTGAGGGGAATACTTGTCTGCATCATATGACTCTATATCCCACATCTTTAGAGAAGGTTTTTCTGGTTCATCTCTATTGGAGCAACTTTCCTTGAACTGGCAGAGATGAGCACAGCCCTCACAGCTTGCTGTTGGGTTCGCTGGATATTACTGTAGGATTCTTCCTTTAGATGATGTGGAAAAAGAGTTTCTGGAGTAGACACGACTGTGCTCAAGAGTGGGATTCTGTTCAGTTGTGTATGGTAGAAGTGGGTTTACAGCCAGAAGAGCGATTGCGACTAGAAAAATTCAGAAATAGATGGACCTGGGTTGTGTGGCCATAGTCAAGAGGAATAAAAATGGAACCTGTTGGGGCAAATATGAAAGTAAAAGCTGGAAGAAATTTGTCAATTTTTATATTGGGGTTTCTGATAGATACTTACTGAAGTGTCTGTCTCTCACCGTGGAAGCTGTGAAGGTAGGTTGCTGATAAAATGAAGGGGGAAAATCTAAGCTGTCAGCTCAAATAAAGTATAATGCTGTAAATATGGACCGAAAAGCTCTGTCAGATTATTTTGGTTTGCACCCTGATGAAGACTGTGACAGCGCTGCATACTGAAATGATCTTGATGTGCTGCCATTGCATTCAGTGCTGAATATAGCCAATTTAAGCTGCTAGAATTTCTTGATGTTCCTACATTGGCATATCTGAGTCAGCATCTTGTTGCTGCTGCAGCTTAATTAGATTTGCCAGTTTGTGCCACAAGGATGGACACATTCTCATATTCAGAGAGACAGCTGTGAAGTATTATTAAGAACTGTGGACGTGATACTGCTGGGTTTGAATAACACTTGAGATGTTTTCTGCTGCTGAAATAGTATTTTTAAAATATGCTTTTTCCAAGATCAGCAGTTAATGTTCATTTTGTTAACCTTAAACGTTTCCTCTCTTAAGAACAGTTATTTTAAATAGAGCAGGGCTAAGATGGCCTGTATATACTGGAGTTGTTTTAAGAACCAGCTTTATAATGGTACTGCTTTGTTGTTACTAAGGCAGCTGTGCGCTTTGCCTTAGCCCAATATTATTTTTGGCAACTGATTTCACCATTGTTTAGAGTAGAAAATGAAAGTCTTGGGTTGTGTACTCTTAGGAATTTCTTCATTGAAATCTGGAATTTCTGTTGTTACAATTAAAAGTAGTTTTTATTTACTTATTTTACAGTGAAAGAAAGGCTTTTCCTAATTAAGTCCTTCTCCTTTACTGTCATAACTTTGACTCATAAGTTAGATCTTTCTAAGTGTAAACTGTTTCTGAACACCAGCCATCAGTGAATGATGAAATGTTGAGACTCTTAATTTTTTCATTAATAATGGATGTTTCCAGGACAAAGAATTTGCGTTTCATATTTAGCTTGTCATCTCAATATTGAGTATGCAGACTATTATATACACTAGGTTTTTTTTGACACATTTTTTTCCATCTTTATAGGTTAGTCTGATTGTCCAAGTGAAGTTTCAGAATAAAAAAATTCCTATAACATAGACTAGGAATTGTAATAGTACAGTATCTCACAGTGCATTTTGCTGGATTTGAAGTTTAGGCTTGCATGACTGTCTTTATTAATTCTGACAAATATTAATATTTATATGAAAAGTGTAAGTTCTTTCATTTACTACTTTTCTTTCAGAGAGGCAAAGAAAAAGGTGGAGGCATTGGCAAACTCTCCAGAAAACAGACAGACTTGTAGCATGCAGTCTGCAGATCCAGTTGAGGTGGAGGCTAAAAGCACAACTGACAACAATCCTTTTCCAGAACCTAGACTCCCCTATCCGTTTACCTCCTGTTTGACTGAGAAGGAGCAGAAAACGTACTTATATCTGATGACTAAGTACTCAAAAAAAAAAAAAAATTTTCAAATTAATGCAGCAAGTCAAAGAGAATTATTCACATATCTGGTAAGTGTGCGTATATGTACGTATGAACATCACAGAGGCAGTCATCTGATTTTTTTTGTTACAAAAAGTTAAGGAAAATATAGCAAAAATGTTTTTTTTAAATCGATGTGGCATAATTTTCTTTTAACATAGTATTATGAATGGTGATAAAGGTTTAAAGTATTCAGGATAACATTTTTAATATAAATTGAAAGTGGGTGGGGTTTTTGTGGATTGTTTGGTTTGGAGTTTTTTTTAGTAATAGTCTAAACAACTGGCAGTAAGTGTACATCTTTGATAGCTGATCAGACACCCACCCACCTCCAAAAAACCCCACATTTTTTTAATGAGAAGGAAGTTAGAGTTGACCTTACTGTGATTTTAGCCTTTCATAATGGCACATAGCAGTCTTGTGTAATGTTAGGAGATGGGTACATTTTGATGTGATCTTTGACAGTGCCCTGTAATGGGAACTTTCTTCATTAACAGATGAGGGGACCTGTGTGTTGACCTTCTATGTTTGCCACATCAGTGTTTGTGGGAGTAGAAGGGCACCAGTTCACACTTGCTGCTTAGTGTCAGCAACCTTGTTTAAATAGTGAAAGGCTATGCCTCACGTGGGTTGGAAATATCATTTTAGTTGAATCCTATATAATGTAATTAATTGGCAGACATTATTGAGCCATGGCATTTGGTTTCCGATGCTTCCTTGTTAATGTTAATTCCTTTATTTTATTCTGTAACGATGGGAATGGCATTCCCAGGCAAATCAGTACTGTAACTGCTTTGAAGTCAGAGCTTAGATATCTTTGTCGCTCTGTCATGTAAAATTGCTCCAACAATGTCTTGTAACCTTTCTTTTTATAAACCACCAATTGATCAAATGAAGCTTACTGTTTGTTGGGGGGTGGTGTTTCTGTTGTTTTGGGATTTTTTTTCTAAGGAAACGGACCTTGCAAAAATGTTCTTACTTAAGTGATCTCTGAACATATGCAAAGACTTGCCAAATTGAGCTGCACGTGGAATCTGTGCCCTCCCTCGTACTGTCACCTGCACTACCTCGCTGGACATTTTGCTGGTTATATGCCTAGCCTACAGAATTCCATTCTGTCTTAAAAAATGGATGGGGTTTTTTTTTCCTCTGCCCTCAGCAAATGAAAGAAGTAGTAAACAATGAAATTGCAGAATTTATGAAATTTGCCCAAAATGCTGCAAAAAGCTGTGCCCAAGATTATGATGCCATCTCCGAAGATGCACTGCGTTATACTGAGGTAATTCACAATACTGTGTTTCCTTCCTTTCCTTCCTAAATAATCGTATTGGAGTCATGATTAAGTTACATAGGCAGTGCTCATGGGTTCTGATGTTCCCTGAGCTTCTGCTGATTCCATGTTGGGATGAGATGTGAAAAGTCACCATTTCCCTTATGCTGTGCAGCATGGCTTGGCCCACAGTTCATTGTAGCCTATAAGATATGATATAGGTGAGGTCACTGAATAGAATACCGTACAAAGACTTAGTCATCAATTAAGTAAATTACATCTTTGTGTTTGGGAAGGGAGAAATTATATTTTAAGCGTGCATTTAGGTTAACAAGCTGCTCCTAATTATACACTACTGGACAGTATGCTAAGCTTTCCTCCACAGTAGCATGTTACAAAGTGATTTTAATCAGAAGTTACTCAGGCTTTAATCAGGCTTTAATAATCTGCAAGTTCATGCTGTGTTACATATTTACTTTGATGATTCTAAAAGCAAACATGAATGCAACTTTATTTATCGTTCTTGGTTTAATAGTACATTTCTGGAAAAGAATTCCAGAATACAGGTTCGTTAAACTTTCCCATTGTGGGTTGATTTGCTATTGTTTGTTTTCCTCACAGTGTCTTGCCTTAGTTGAAATTACGTGCATGCTTATATGCATTTTGTTAAAATTCCAGTCATTTTTAGTAAGTGCTGCATCACTTTCTTTTACAGAATAAAACAGAAAAATAAATGTGTTTACTAGAGAGTGGAGTGTTAGTTAAATTCAGAAGGATTGTTTCTGTTTCACCGTAACACTTTTACGTGCTTTTTCATGCACAAGATAAACTTGTTCTCCCATTAACACTTGATTGGACATGCATGAGGACAAAAACCTTGCTGCTTTTTTTTTTCCCCTAAAAATTGGGATTGGCTGTGTAATTTTGTGTTTTATACTTGTGTCTGTTTTTCTGAGTGATCTTGTCTTCTGGTCGCGAAGTCTCCAAATTTGAAGTCTTATTTATGGTTAAGTTGATACCCCGAGTTAAAAATGAAATGGAGGCACATACTTAGTTTTAAATAATACTTGCAGAAATAACTCATTCCAGTTATTAGATAAAAGCTAAATGTCTTAAATACGTAATTCAGATATTAGAAGAGAATATCCTAGGGTCTAGAATTTACATGAAAGCAAGTTTCAACACATACGGAATCTTTCTGTGTGTTTACCTTTGTGACTTTTACCTAGGCCTAGTGTACATTAAGTAGTAACAGAAAATAGTGGTCTCTCTAAAAGCCAAGGTAAGTAAACTGAAAAGAAAATAATGACCTGGTCTAGCACAGGTCAAACTGTACTAAACTTTTTTTTATGATTGGCCTGAGCCTGTGTGCATACATTGTTAGCCTTGCGTAGGAAGGGTCGAGGTTAATTTGGAATGTTTTACTTCTGATAGCAGTGATCGTAAGATTATTATAGAGTTGTACTGGTATCTCTACGTTTTTAAATACTATCTATGTCTAACTGGAAAAGTCAAACAAGTCTCTTAGCAGTAATTGATAAATGTATCTGTATTCTCTACAGAAAGTACATGCAAATGCAACTTGGAATTGCAGAAAACAGTGAAAGATACAAATGCATAAGCTGTTTTTTCTTCTTATGTTAGGAATTATTACGTGCTTGTATTGGACATGTGCAAAAGTATCCTGAGTTTTACACACTCCAGGAAATGATGAGTATCATGGGAGGAAAATTTCATACACAGTTGACCTTGAGGCTGGAAAAAAATCTTCTTGTAATGGTAAAATCTCACATATATGTACTGTTTTGGTGTTGTTTTCAAATAAGTAGAAGTATATCTGGTTTCTGTTATACCAGGTTTCAGGTTTTTTTACAAGTATTAGTGCTTGGTTAGGGGGTTATAATTTATTATTAAAATTGTTAGTGAAAACATTAATGAAATTATTTTAGTAGTAAGGCTGATAACACCCTTCACTGTATGTTTGCAACAAAAAGATTACATAAATAGTATTTTTGTTAGTATAAGACTAACTTTATAATGCACCTACATAAATTCTTAATATTTTTCATTATGAGAAGTGCAATGTTGAGTCAGCATGATTTCAGTTAAAGCTATTTTCTGATACCGCTTGATTTCTTCAAGGGTACGGCAAGACGTGGTAAAACAGATTTCCCTACCATGCCTGTTCAGCTGCCCACAGATTATAAAACTGTTACATCTATTATCACTCCAGAAAAAAAAGCTTCTATTATGCACAATGTAAGTAACTTTTTGTTGTCATTTTTAAGGCATGTTTTGTAATGTGTCAGCATTAAGTTTCTTCACTTTTTTTTTTTTCCAAATCTTACACATCTTGTAGCATAGGAACACATGCTGTATCATTATTTGTTTAGTATTTCATTTATAGCAATCACACTGCCCTCTTCAAAAGTTTTTGGACCTAGTGCCTCTTGAAGGGACTTCCTCTGTTCTCTCAATGAAACACTAGGAAGTTCCTTTAGTTGGAACATGCTGTCTGTGAAATCTAGGTAGAAATGTTTATTACAGTGTTGTTCCTTTTCAACTTGTTTTGCAATTTCTAAGCTGGCCTCTGTGTGAGTGTGTTTACATACATATGAGTTCATGTAGGTGTAAAGACTTCTGATTGAAGAAAGAAGTCCTGAGGGTAAGAAGAAATACTTGACTGTCTCGTTTTCTGAAAAGTCGATTAGGTTTAGCTCACCCTGGGAATTTTTTTTGCTAAACAGCATAAACTCATTTCTGAGCTGAACAATTTTTAAATTTCATTCCACCTTACTGTTAAATATCCAATTTTCCTGTTTGTGTTCTTCCACAGAGAAAATGAGTTTTTCATTCTGTAGAACTCAGTTTTTGTGACTGTTTATTCCCAATAATTTGTTATCCACTAGTTTAAGGAGTTTGTTCACATATCAAAAAACAAACTTTCAACAGAGGCACTGTCATTGCAAAGACACTTTTGCTTAAGAAAGTAGCAGAGGTGACACTGGAGAGTGATATATACCTTAAGAGATGTTATAGCTGTAAACACAGTATTTCTGATGGTGTCTCAGGTAGCAGAAAAAATAACATAGCTAGATTTTTCTTATTTCTCTCTCATGGTACTCAGTGTTCCTGCACTTCTGTTATCTTCTCTGCTCCTTGTTGTTCTCCTCCTACCTCATGCACATTCCCAGCCTCCTCTTTTCATGGAAGCCTGGACTCATAAGTTTAATAAATTTGTCATTTAAATTCTGAATTTGTATTCTTCATGTTTTTATTTGTGCTTTAACATTCTTTATATGTGATCTGTATTCAAACAACTGTGTGGTTTTAACCATGCTTTAATGTTGGATGTCTTTATTGTGCTATTACTTAACTCGTAAGAAGTTCTATAATATATGTATGAGTCTGGTTTTTTTTTCCTCTGCAGTGGGCTCCCGTATTTCATGATCATCCAAGTTCTATTCAACCTAGTAGTTCAAATTAATAGCAATGAACTGAAAGATACAAGTTAAGAAGATATATTTTTCTCATCCTGCAAGGTGGATACATAAGATTTAGCTAAAAACCTTGAGGGGAATTTTGCTTTTTCATTTGATTCTGAAGCCTGGCACTGTGGTGATATTTGGACTTTTGTCGGGGGGGAGTTGTGGGTGTTTAATCAGTGTTTGTTTGGGTTTGGGGGGTTTCTTATGAATGTAAATTTATCTGTGTCTGTCTTAAAAACCTTTAAAAAATTAACTTTTTTTCTGTTTAGGATATTAGTTCAGATTCAAATGCAGAAAAGCTTGCTTTGAAATACTGTCCTCAAGTTGTTTTGAGTAATCAATCATTATTTACTTTACTGAATAATCATGGACTTAACTACAAGGAACAATGGGAAATTCCAGTTTGTATCAAAATGATCCCTGTTGCAGGTATAGTATGTTTTTAATATAAAAATCATGTTTTTGTTCATTAAGACCTTTATATATTCTCATGATCCTTTTTGAGCTAAATGAAGAACAGGAAGTTAGAAAATCCAGTAAAAACAGCTGTGGGAAGGTAGAAGGTAGTCTGGTTTAGTTCACACAATAGAATAGTTTAATTATGGTTTTATTTAAAAAAGAAAGAAGCTAAGGTTCATGAAAATCATAAGCTCGGTTTTTTGCCATTTCTGAAGAAGCAGCACTCTAGAATGCAGCTATAAGAAAATAGTTTAAGTACTTCCATATTTTTAATTTAAGGAATCAAACTAAGTGATAAAGTTTGACTTATTTAATTCGCACATCTTAAAGGGCAAAAATCTGAAGTTAATAGTTTTCAGCTGTCATCGGGTAAAGACTCAGAGACCTTTGTGTTGGAAAGAAAAATGTTTAATTGAAGTTATCATAAAAAATGAACTTTAAAAAATCCATTGCTGTAGCTTGTCCTTTGTTTTCAAGGAGGAAAGCTGGTAGCAAGGTCATCTCATAGTTTTCTGTACCTTGTTACTGAGAATAGTAACAGCCTCTAGAGGCATCACCATTAACATTGAATTTGGACATATAGCTATTTTCCACTGGGGAAGAAAAAAAATCAGTTAAATGTCCTTTTCCTTTTCGAAACTGCAAACTCTGCTCCTTGGAAAGAAAACAACTGCATGAAACTGTTAGAAGTATCAAGTGAATGAATTTCAATAAGCTAAAAAAATATAAATTCTGAGGTTTTATGAAAAACAAAGAGCAAACATTTGCTGGAATTAAAAGGACCTATTTACATCATAGAATAATGAATACATGATGCATGTCCCTGGAGATCACTTTTCCCAATTGCAACAAAAAATGTTTTGAATAAACTGATTAACGCATTTGAATGGGATACTTTAGTTGTCAAGCACTCAATCAGTAATCTGAATATAGATAGATTTCTTCTCTTGTTACCTGTGTTCTTTAATTTTTAAATACACTAGGGGTTTTTTCATGGTGAGTATTTATAATGGTGGTTGTCTTGGAATGTCCGTGTTGTGTGAATTTCACGTAAATTTGTAGAGCAGACTTCTGGATACTAGTAGATAAACTGTCAAATATCTGCAAATCTTACAAATTTTGCACTTTTTACATTAAATTAAATTTACCTGTAAAGATATGCCTGACTTGTTTTGTGTCAGCTTTACAATTTTTAAACTTAATTTTTAGATCTAAAGTTAACACCAGAAGGGCATTCAGAATATGTTAACAATATATAGTGTTTCTTGAAGGATTTCTCCTCTCCTTCCTTTCCCACCTTCCCTGTGACCCACTTCTTGCATTAATTGTATTTTTTTCATCCACAGATTTTTATTTTTCTAAAACAGTGATACTATGTTCACCATATGCCCTTGTTTTCTGTACAATATTGGGCAGGGTATCACTTATTTTTGGAGAATCTATGAATGATTCGTATGTAAGTGTGTTAAGGTGTAAGCAAGAGTGGGGCAGCAGAGCCTGGACATGATTACTGATCAGAAGAAATATAAACTGCAGCCATCATTTTTGGGCAGTGAGACTTAAAAGAAAACTGAGGTTCATAAAAGGAAGAAAAAAGATATTTTATGAAAAAAGAATACATTTGATGATCTAATGCAGTGTAAGGAATGGTCAACCCTAAATTCTTCTTTTACAGGCTCTCTATTTAGAGCTGCATTTAGAATGTTATGACTGTTAATGTGGTGTGTATTGCTGCTGCAGAAACCTAACAATTCACACTGTATCTGAACATACTTTTATTTTCTGTTGGTAATGCATGAGAAGATGGAATGGATTTGACCATAACTGGAAGTTGTAAGATTTATTATTTAAATTATACAACAATCTTTTTTCCCTTCATTTAATGTGTACTCAATCTCCTGTTCTTGAAAAGGTGGCAAACCAGCTAAAGTGGTTTATGTGGATTCACCTCTGCTGAGAAAGGAGATGACAGTAAGAGAGAGGAACCAAATCTTCCATGAAATTCCAATGGACTTCCTAGCAACTAAAACCTCTTATGTTTCGATTTCTGATGTATCGATGGACAAACCAGCCGAGGACAGTCTGCTTCAGTGGGATGTACGTAGCTTCACCTCTTCTTGAAAACAAACAAAACCAAAAACCTGTGTTATGATTCCTAAGTTACTTGTCCCACGATAGTGAAGGAATATCTAGGTTTCGTGTTGGTAGTTTTTCTACTGCTGAGTTATAGACCCAATGTTTTAAAATGTCTGCCTAGGTCCTTTAAATGCTTCTATAACATCAGCATCTCAGCTTTAGTGTTAACTTCATTAAAATGTATTTTGATCAGTTTATTTAAGTGGGGAAAGTTCTACGAACTTTATTTCTCGTTTGAAAGGCCTTTCAACCCCTGGGACTTAAAATATTCCACATTAAACACAATATTTTTTTTTTCAGTTACTTCCACTCTCTTCCAACAGTCAAAATATGGATGGTGGAACATTTTTCATGTTTTCGGTTTGACACTGTCTCATTTGTGATTAACACATTCTGTGTCTTGGTTTGGTTTTTTTTTACTTTAATATTATTTTTTCTTCCCTGTGTTAAGATGTATTCTGATACCTACCAGTACAGGAAGATTCCTCTTCCAGATGACACAGGGATGGACTTTGATGATGATGTTACAGAACTGGAAACTTTTGGAGCAACTGTCAAGCTCTCAAGAACTTCTAAAATGGAGAGTGCTTTTCCTCCGATTAGTAACACTGCTAAAGTTTCATCACATGGCCTAAAAATGGGAAGAAAAAATATATCCACCATAAACAGTGGCAGTGAAGAAGGGAAAAACACCATTTCTGAGCAAAGCGTTTCAGCATGTGCCAGCATGCAGCTTCCATCATTAGATGACTTTGTGTACTTTGGCCCTGAAGAAAATTCATCTCATAAAAGCTTGAATTTGGAGGAGGTAGAACTGAAGAAAGCACAGCATGTCGTGACCAAAGAAGTATTGGACAATGAAACAAAATTAAATACTCTGTCTAGTGCTGTTAGTTGCAGGAAAGAGTCTGATGCTGCACAAAAAAGTGAGACTTGCACTTCTTTCTGCAGTAGTGACACGGATGAAGAACGTTTGGTAATTGATGCAGAATGTAAAAACCCTGATTGTTCCAAAACAACTGTACCAAACCCTGTTTCTCCTGCCTCAGCAGAGGCTGCCAAATCACCTTCCCCCACCCAGATCCTATTAGCAAGCACGACTGATTGCTCAGATATCATGAATCAGGGAAAAAATGCCTTCAGAAAGCCTACAAGAAAGTTGTCCAAAGAGTTTGATCCTGTTGGACAGATTTTGAAAATGCAAACTGAACTTCTCAAGTCACCTTCCCAAAAAGTTCATGAGCAGCCAGTGGTGAGCTGTGATAATTCTAATGCTATGCCAGCCCATGTGCCTCAATCTCCAAAACCACTGGTGACCTCCAGCACAGAAACTCTGCCAGTTCCTGCTTCAAATCACAACGGCTCATCCAGAAATACGTGGACTTGGCTTTTTCAGGGAGTGCCACAGAGTAAGTGTGTTCATTGTGTAAGGAGTAAAATTTCAAGTATTTGGTAAAATTTAACAACCCATTTTGACTCTTTCTTCTGAAGAACATCCTGGTAGTATCTCTGTTACATTTATTTGGAGATGTGACTTAGTTGTTTTTTTTTTTTGACCTTCTCTGTGTGAGAATTACTGTCTTGCACACGTAAGGGAGCGTTTTGGGAGCTGTTTGTCCCCAGAGGTGTGTGTGAAATATTGTTTTACTTCCGAGAAACAAAAATGTAACACACAAGGTTTTTAAGCAAGGAAATCGTTTGGTAGTAAAATGAGTTGTTTTTCCTCAGAAATTCAATTATTTGAGTAGTCTGGTCTGCAAAAATAGTTTCTTGTCAATCAAAAATTGAATTATTTTATATTTTCTATAGAAGAAAAATGTTATCAAGTTATGCAGTTAAAACTTGAAAGAAGACTTGAAATTTGTGTGTCTAAGGTCTGAGACTGCTGTTTCAGTTGCTGTGTCTTAGGTCCTAGCAACCTGTTCCAGAAGACTAATGAGGATTCACTACAAGCCACCTCTCCAGGTTTTCAGACATATAGCTGGAATTTGAACCTATGCTACAACCAGACCTCAACCAAGAACTAAAAGTCTTGGAGATTCTAGGGACCGTGAACTTTGAGGTTTTTTTCACATGCCCGAATTCTTTCTGAGCCCTGTACAGCTGAGGATAGAAACACTTTATTGTGTTAGGTAAATGGACAGGAAACCTGGCAGGTTGCATCAGGACAGATACTCTTTTTTTCTCAAATGTTTGATTCCAATGAATCAATGCTTTTTTGTGGGAAAACATCTTTTGCTGGTATTTTCTGACTAGCTGTGCATTTGATCACATAGGAATTCATCATTAATTAATTACTTAATCTGTAATGGAAAGAGTTAACTAATTCTGTTTTAGTTGAAATTATGTTATCACTTCCTACATTTTTAATCAGTGTAACTGCATTTTAGTAGTCACTAAAGACCATGTCTCTTCCCTCAGTTTGAGGAGTTGAGCAGCATGGTGTTTTCTCCCTCTCTTAAAAAGTCAGACTATGGAATTCAGGTGTTTGATAACAGAATTATTTTTTTTTAATAGCAGTGAAACCAGTATTGCTAAGATGCTGAAGTGTGACTGCAAAAGAGTAGAAAGCATAATTCTAAAAATTGAAAGTTCTGTAAGAAGCTGATAAACCTCCAAGTACGTCTTTTTTGCAGAAAGCCAGAAGTAAGTTAAATATTTTACTATCAGAAGCTTATTTCTGGTCACTTGGATGATAATATCTCACACGGGATACATTTATTCAAAGATGCACATAAACCCTGAATTTAATGTTAAATGCATTTATTCACAGCACTACAGCAATACCTATTCATAGTTGTAGTTTTGGCACATATTTCCACATATCTGCAGGACAAAAATAAATAAATAATTTTTATTTATTTTTCAGTAAGTAGTCTTAAACAAGTTGGAGTTTATTCCTGTTTATTTAAAATGTTTTGGTAAAATATGTCTAAGGGATGCAGGGATGTTTGTTAACCCACCTCAAAGCTGCATTTGGAAATCTAATAAGTGTTTCTTTTGAATATCCTAGTATTGAAATTGAAGTTCAAGCAAACTCAATTTGGAGCAGAGGCTTATGCTACCATCCAAACATGAGGCTTGCGTTCTTTCAGTAGCTGATAAATGGATGGCGGCTCTCAGGAGGCATTCGTTGTAAATAAAATTTTTGTCTCAGTTGTGCTGAGTGACCACGGCTTAAAAAACAGCCGTTGAACTCCATTTGTACAAGAACAGAGTCTCACAGCTCTGTTGAAGACATCTAGTGATTAGGATAAAGTATGTAGGAATATTTTAAAATATACTCTTTAAAAGTTATAGCAGAAATTTTCCAAATTTAATTTTTTTTAATACATAAGTGACTTCTTGTGTCTAATGAGATGGTTTTCACCCCAAAATCTTAGGAAACAAAATTGATCCTATTTTTAAAAAATCTACTGCAAGAGAAAAAAACTAATCAGCTTCGTGGCAAAGAATGTGCAAGCTTGTTACTTTGTGTTTTACTTCTTTTCTGCAGGAAAGCTGCCAAATGACCTTCAGATGCTAGAAGAAGACCCTTCAGAGTATGAAGCACCTCAGGATGGCAACCTTGTATATAAACTATTCAGTTTGAATGATCTGTTGTTACTTGTGCGTTGCAGTGTGCAAAAGGTGAAGTCATTGCCACAATATAATAAAAAGAAAAAAGCCCAAAAGGTACAGATTTTGCTGTTAGCTTTTTTGTTTTGGTTTGGTTTTTTTTTAAACAGTTTTGCTCAACTGGCATCTCTGGGATTCCTGGTCCTTCATAATGTTTGTGCTTTCACTCGAACAATTAATACATTTAATTGTAACTCTACAGTGTGTGCTTTCTTTAAGTATAATATTTGCTCTAGGAAGAGAAGGAAGAATAACTTGTGATTTCTTTAAACCTTCTTGATTAGAGGATAAGTAAATGTGATTCTGCATTTCTTACCACAACTGCATTACAGTAATATGCATGGGTAGTTAACACTAATGTAAACTAATGTCAGTTTGAACTATTCTTAAAAGTTAATGCAGTAATTAGGTTTTTGCCCCAAGGCTTTGAGAGTGTTCATGATGATAAATACTTTCAAGCAGGGTTCAGCCTCGTTGTTATGCCTAGTTAAGCAGAGAAACGTGAGATAGAATGAAGAGCAGAGGGCCCATTTAAAGATAGAAAGAAATCCTAATCATTCAGCTTGAAAGACTATGGTATACATCTTAACAAAACGTTTCTGTTAAGGGATAAAATGCTTTAAGTGCAAGTGTAATCCAAATATTCTTTGTAACATCAGAAGGAAAGCTTACTCTTGAATCCTCAGTAATTTATTGTTTTATCAAGAGTCCTCTTAATCATTCAACAAATTTGCTGTGGTATCTTCCTCCGCAGAATACCACAATTGTGGTAGGCAGGCATTTTGTGAGTTGTTCATGCACTGTTGAAACAGATCTTTGTAACTCTGACTTGCTAAGATTCTGTGCTCAGAATCTTATTTTGATGAAGTACCACTTCTTTGCTATTGATCCACTCCTTATAAATACCTGTGAATAGCTGCTTTGTTTGTTAATCAGAAACTGAGCACTGGTGTTTATTTTTAAAAATTCCCAATGAAATTTGGACTGTGATTTGTCAGTGAGAAGACGTTTATATTTTCTCTGTTAGTGTTAACGCTAACACTTAACCTCTGATTTCAACTGAGAGTCCAAGCATTAGGTTCTGATTTCAAGGTAGATTCTGACAAGGGGAATAAATATCAGGATTCCACCATAAGCAAATCAGAAATATAATAATGTATTTTTTTGTAAATGCCTGCAGAGGGCAGTAAGGCACGTAAGTGTGAACTTCAAATTAATTTAGTCCATGGAAAAATTACTTAACTAACAGATGTTATTATTTGTGGAAGTGCGCTTAGGCTTTTTTTTGTGTGTGTGTGTGTCCATTTCACCTTCTTCTATATAGAGTTTCTGTAGTCTGAAGTTTATCCTGTGGGTCTCATAGAACATGAGCCATCACACAAAATCCATTAAATGTCTTTGTTGCTTCAGCTGTAGTGGAAGACTATGATGATTATCAACTACAAACTGTAGTTCAATTGTGGACATATTTTGGATGGCAAATGCTGACTTTTCTTGTATCGTCACTTTTATAGCTTACTCCAGTGTTCCTGTTGCCAAAACTAGAATACCAAACCTATTACGGTGTTGAAGCTCTTACAGAAAGTGAAGTATGTCAGTTGTGGACAGAGAGTATGTTGCATTCTGAATGTTTATTTTATATTGGTAAGTTCATGTGTTGATTTTTGCTTAAGAAACATGTATGTCTGAATAGTCACAGAATAACAGAAGAGAAAAATATTTATTAAAGGTATATTTCTTATGTCCTTATTTATTTTAACTTTCTAATTTTGATTTTCATTTTTGTCTTAAATAAGTGCTTTGTCTAAAATTTCTGTTGGGTGGTAAATGAGGATATTTAAACTCTGGTTTTGGACTAATAGCATCCAGTAATCTTTGTTTTCAAGAACTGCATTCATTTGCATTTCAAAGACAAATGTTTCTGTAAGTGTGAATTTAGTTATCTGAAGTTTGTGATCTTCATGACTTAAAGTATCTTTGGTTTTGGGGGATTGGTTGGTTGGGTTTTAATAAGTTGTACACAACATGAATTATCACAGGAGTGGTAAAAATAGTTCTTGATTAGATGTGAGCTGTAAATGTATTTTATCGTTTTGTGATCACATTTAAATAAATTTGTTACTACATACCAAAATAGAAGACAAATAGAGGATCAGGTATGTGGCTCAGAGGATACTGATTCCTTGGCCTTTGAGCTTGCAGTATGGAAATAGGTCAAATGATGCTTTTCTTTGAAAACAGACAATAATGTTCGTATTTCTGCACTGATAACGTGTAGACAGATAAGGTACAAGAGAATGAGGAAAACCAAGCAAGATAGGGCTAAGAGTTCTGTTGTTCAGACGTGAGAGAAATTACATGCTTTGAAAGCATTGTACATGTTTCTCTTATCTAAGGGACTGGAAATAATATTCTGGGTTTGCAGAAAGGAAATTCCTAACAGGAAGAAGAAAAATACGTAACACAGTTTGTTGAAAACTTCTTTCCATAGCTATGATATTCCTCAGGAGTTCTGAACACTGGATGATCTTAAACACATTTTCCAGGTTTTCCGTTGTCCATTTCTAACTGATCAATGCAATTTAATTTCCTTATATGTGATATGACTTGAAACATCCCTCGCGAAGGAATGGTCTTGATACTCTTTGTCCTGTATCATGCAGCAGATGGAAACGGGAGACAATGTAATAGAATCTATGAATTAAAAGTAACATACGTTCACTGAGAATGAAGCAGGAAACTGCAAATCTCACGTAGAAGAGATGACAGCTGTAATTCAGAGCACGGAAAATGAAAAGACAATAAAGCAGGGATAAAAGCATGGAAATGTTAGCAGAAAGATATCTTACTTGTAAAGGCCATTTATCCAAAATCACATAAACCAGGCACACTAGGAATGTGGCATTATAAGGAAAGTTGCACTGGCAAGCGTCCTGTAGAAAATGCTGTGATAATGTCTGTACAATGACATTTTAAACATCAGGAAAGTGTATGTCTGTTAGGATACATATGTTTTATAGGGAATTGAAAACAATGCATATAAAGAATGTGGCCAGATTATTTTAACAACCCTTTTAGTATATGGAGACCTCTCTGATACCAATTATCTTATAATTAGTAAGGTTTTAAAAGGGATTGTGTGCAACTAAGTGGTTAGTCAGAATGCATTTTCGAATATGTTTGGCCTTTGCTATGGAGTGAGGGCAGTCCTGTTTGTATAGTGAACGACTGTTCTGCAGTGAGGACTGTCTCACTTTCCTGTTGTAGAAAAGATTCGCTGGTTTTCATGGTTGTTATGGCAGCAGTTGTGGCCTGTGGTTGCCTAACGTTTCCGCTTGTGCACTGAATTACACTTTTGCTGTTGTTGGCTCGCATCAGAATGCTATTTTTGAAATGATGAGTTCTCAGTTTCCTAATTTTTACATACAAACTTTGCATCCTATCATAGAATTATAAGGTCTCTGAGAAATCTAATATATTTGAGGTGATAGTTTTGCTGGTTGCATCTATCTTTGTTGTCAATATTTAATGGAAATTATGTTTCTAATTTTAAATTTTAAAAGCAATATTTACTGTGGTTTTTCCCTTCTCTAGAAGAACCCTCACAAAGACATAATTATGCACACAGTTCTCCATTTCTAATTATATCTTAACGTACAGGGATTTTTTAACCAGCAGAACAGTGTGCTGAATAGCACTGAAATTTAGCCCCCTGTAGAAAATCTTATCGATGTTTTAATTAACATTTCTAGAGTCACAAGCAGTGTGAGGAAATAGTGAAACCATAGAGAGAGGGAGAATCTGTTGACAAAGTACACAAACTGAAAGAATGCTGTCTTATCTGATCTCCTGTCTGTTACAGGATAGTTAAGGTATGGCTTGTGAGCAGAAGTTTGCAGACAGCTCATCTGGGCAACACCCTTTTACAGAGGCGCTGGGGAGTGTAGGAGAAAGCAGGCCGTGTCCTGCAGGAGTTGTTCTGGCATGAACAGCTATCCCCTTCTGATACGGAGGTTCCTCCCGTCTCCTTCATAGACACCTTCTAGCCGTGAAACGGGCGCGGAGCCCGAGGCAGGCAGGCTTCAGCAGCCTGGTCCCTGACATGCTCCCTCTGTTCGTGTGCTTGGGAGAAAAAATTGTTGGGATTGAGAAACATTCTGGTGGGGATGTGCTGCTTCCAGCAGCAAAACCCTGGGGTCCACAGCATTCTCCTTCTGTGTGCTGCAAGGAAGCACGGGTTTGCTGTGGGTTGTCACTGTCCTGCACAGTACATTAGTGCTCCCAGCATGTGGGGCAGGCCCTCTCCCAC
This sequence comes from Pterocles gutturalis, assembly GCF_000699245.1. Lineage (NCBI taxonomy): Eukaryota > Metazoa > Chordata > Aves > Pterocliformes > Pteroclidae > Pterocles > Pterocles gutturalis. The sequence goes on along the minus strand of NW_010127909.1, from coordinate 14,062 downwards.
CGCTATTTTTAAAAAAGAAAAAAAAAAGTCTGCTACAAATACAGCATTGGACTGTCAGCATGTCACCAACTTTTGATATTGACAGAATATGTGATTTATTCAGGTAGGCAAATTGGGGACTGCAGATTTTGGTACCGCTGTGTACTTTCTAATAGAGGTGGGTAAAAAGAAATACATGGAAGTAAATGATCCATTTGATGAAAGAGCATCTACCACAGCTTTTAACAGGAAATTGTTACCACATTCTACTTAAGGATTCTTTTTGCTCTGGTTGAGAAGTTCTGGGAGGTTGGTGTGAAGTTCTGCCTTTCAGTTTGTATTTCTGGGGAGCTGTGAAGACAGTGTTGCAAGTGTCCTGATTCAGTTAGAGCACTCTTTGCAACAGAAAGTTTTGTCCTGAAACTTCATGAACAATTCTCTACAGGTGATAACATCCGTGTATTATGGACAACTTACAATGGGCTGTCTCATTCATTTTCATTAATCTGATACCTGAAATTAACAATATCAGGTGTTTGGTGTGAGCAGAAAGACAGACATGACTTCTCAGATCATGCCACAATTTGAATTATTTTAAGTGAAATATAGTGTCCTATAATAATGGAATTTTTAAATCAACCAGAGTAGAGCCATAGGCTTACTGCTCTTTTAAAATTTACCCCAGAGTATGAAAGTATGGAACAACTGTTTGAAAACTGTGATCTTACCATTACTAGCACAGTACCTACAACTTGTGTTCTTGTTTGGACAGTTCTGAGACTGTACAGATCTTCAGTGAAGCCTCTGAAGTTGAAGTTTTGAGCATGTAGCAGAGCTCAGTGTTAAATTGCTTAGGATACTGACAAAACCTAATTCACTGTCTGAACAATCTTCTGTATTGACAAATAAGCATGGATGGAAAGTTCTTTGGACCTTGGTCTGTGCCCCATAGCTGTCCAGGGTTGTTCTTCAGTGTTGTATCGCTCTGTGTGGCTAAGGGAGGAATCTCGTAGCTCAGCACAGTGACTCAGCACTGTTGCCAGCTCAGGAGATGAGAAAGGAAAAAAAAAGAAGTGACACTGGCCTCCTGCAGAAATAGCAAGGTGTGATATTAAGTTGTTTTTTTTTTTATGTTTTCAAAGAAGGTAGTGATTGTTTGCACGAAAGCAGAGATACTGTCATCAAACAAACTTAAGAGTGCTGTCCTCCTTTTGCTAGTAGGGCACCTTGCTCGGTTGTTGATTTAAGTCCTTGCTACTCAGACAGGAAGTCCTGCATCTGCAAGGGCAGTAATCTCTGTGACATGTTTCACAAATAAGATACTTGTACTTGATCTAAGCAGTAAATAAAATTGTGATAAGCTTTGATGATTAATGGGAACATTTTGCCCTGTTATTCACTTATTTGCATTAAGTGCCTAAGCAAAACTTGCTGCAAAAAGAACAGTTTATCTTCACTTGAATAGGGTTGTATTGGCCTTTAAATAAAGATTATTTGAAATATGGGTTGGAAAGAAGTACTTACCGTGTAACTTACTGAATGCCAAGTGTTTTCAATCAGTCACTTTGCAAATACAAGATAGAGTAATATAAATTAGGTATGAGTAGTTATTTTTGAGATATAGTGGGGGGGGAGGGTGGTTGAGATTTCCCCCCCCCCCCCCCCCCCCCAGCTATGCTGTCAGTGCGTTTAGAAATGAAGAAGTTTCTGATTTGAGGAGAGGCTGATAAGGAATGGAGAACACAAATAGTTGTTTGGGTTTTTTTATAATGACTTTGTTTCTTTTCCTCTAGTCAGCAATGCAGAACATTAAACTTAGCTGCTTAGTCTTGCACAAAATACTGATATCAAGAAAGGTAACAAATGTACAGTATTTAAAATAAATGAGTTGTCCTGGTGCATTTTTTAAAAATTTGTTAAATATGAGAGTTCTTATTTGGTCTTCTTTCACATCCCATAACAAATTACTAGTAATGTTTTAACTTGGAACGTGAAATGCTTTGGTTTAGCAGTTTTAACTGTACAATTGAAGCATTTACACTTCCTATGAGAGCAGATTTGTAGTAAGGCGGTAAATTCCACTGAGTAGGTGGTATTTCATTATGCTGCCTTCTCGTCCTCCTTGTGGGAGCTGGAATAGAGCAGATTTCTGTGAAAACCTCACCATGAGAGAGAACCTGAAGGTAAGGCACGGTCACCACATCAGTGTACAAGCTGTGCTCGTGTTCTTTATTGCTTATCAGGTGAAAATGTGGGCTCAACTGTTCTTGTCATCCTTTATTTATTTTCAAAGTGCGATGAGGAGAGCTCATCATGTTGATAAATACTTTTCACTGTTCTATGCTGTAAAAGAACAACATTCTTTATTCCTTTTAAAGTGCAGTAGGTCTGCAAATTATGCTTTTGTGTTTGTTCTCTTTTATTTTTAGTGTATTAACTGAAGTAATATTTTTCAGGACGTATTGATGCTTTTACATCAAAGCTTATTATGCTAGAAAAGATTTCTCCAGAAATTTTAAGAGAAAAACTTGGATTGATTAAGTGAGTATTTTTAGTGGGGTTTTTTTAGTAATGATTTTGAAAACCTAACAAGCCTTGCAAGTTACTACTTTTGTATTTTTTTTTCTTTTTCGCAGGCCTGCAAATTCATTAAATATACTTCATCACATTTTGAAGAAAGTGTCTGAGTAAGTGCCCCATTCTTGTTCATTGTATTTATTTGCAACATTACCCAAGTCATCCTATTTCTTCCACAAAATGCTTGTCTACTTCTTGATTTTTATTGCTTCCAATACCTGAAATATTTTCTTAGGTCTACCATAGCATAATGTTCTTAAGATTACAGGTTTTGTATAAATTAAGCAGAAGAGTAAGAACTTGATTTTTATGAACCACTTATTCAAGAGGGGAGACTGGACACTTCTGAGCTGATTAAACAGTTCATGGGAGTGAGTTGTAATGTTATATATGTAGGCTGACATGTAAAATTTGGACTTCTGGTTTTTGTTACTCTTTTTGCTTAATCTGTAGAAATATTACTGTTTGTTTTCCCTTCTTCTTAGCTTGACTTACAACAACATATGTCTTTCTCTGTATAATGTTGGAGCCTTTCTCTTGCTCCTTCCTTTTCTTTAGCTACTTCAAGGCTTTTGGTCTGCAGGTGTCTTTTGTATTAAGAACTTAGTAGCTACCCGGATCAAATGAAACAAACAAAAAACATTTAAATAATGTTTTTCATTTTGAACTTTATCTTTTTAGTTTGCAGGAGGGCACTTATTTATTGACTCATGCTGCAGGAGATTCATCAGTTGCAATCTACAAGAGTTGTCTTGACAAGACGACTAGAGCATCGTATAACTTACATAAAGCTCATTGTGATCTGCCTGCTGTACCTGCCACTCTTTCAGTCCCATGGGTACCACTAGATCCCAGCCTCCCTTTGCCTTGTCACCTGAATCATGGAAGAGTTCCATGCACCTTTCCGCCTGCACCTCAGGAGGCCATGTGGAAACAGGGGGTCAGTATGACACTTGGTGGAAAAGCAGATGAGCAGTTCTGAAATAATCTCTTTCAGTTCCTTGGATATATAGCTAGTATATTTATCTGTCATCTTTGGGGGTCAGAGAGATCCTTCAGAGTTCTGGATCTGCTATGAAGAATAGAAATGCCTTTTTCTTGAAAAATATTTCAGGTGTGATTCGTCTCACCTGGTTTTAAACATGACAGTGTGGAAAAACAAGGTTTAAGCTCCCTGTGCTGTTAACAGAGGGAAATGGAACAGGTAGCCTGGGGGGTATACAGAGGAACTGTCCAAGCAGCCAGGGATCAGGTTAGAAGAGCTGAAGCCCTAATAGAATAAATCTAGCCAGGGACGTCAAGGGCAACAAGAAGAGCTTGTGTAGGGATGTCTGTGATAAAAGGAAGACTAGAGAAAATGTAGGCCCTCTCCAGAAGGAAACAGGAGCCCTCGTTACCCAGGATATTGAGAAGGCTGAGGTACTCAATTACTTTTTTGCCTTAGTCTTCACTGGCAAAAACATGAATTCTCATCGCTATGCTGTTCCCTATACAGTGAAACATTCATAACCATATATATAATACTGTTTCTAAAATAACAGTAATGTGTTATTTTGTATAGAGGCATGGGAGTACCTCAATTTAGGAAAACACAATCTCTCTGTCTCAGACAAATATAAAATTGTGTGTGGATGGCTTATTCCTTTTTACTGAAAATGAACAACCTTACACAGTGTTTGTATTCTGCCCTTCTTTGGAGTGCAGTTAAATCTAAAGAAATAAAATGTTTTAGATGTTTGGATGTGATCTTCCTCCCAGACATCGTTAGGATAAGTAAAAATTAATGTAGGCTAAAAGTCACTAACAGCTGCTTTTTGTTGCTGTTGTATTTAAAACAGAATAGAATTTATTATGAGAAGAAGAATTAATTGTCTGCATCTAAAGAAAATTTGATAGAAATTTTGTGGAAATGTTTTAGGAATCCAGTCTGCTTTGTAATTTATGCTGGTGAATAAGTGATGCATATCATGCTTTGGAAATTTCCCGAAGATCCCACTCTCAGCTCTAATGTTTTGAACAGGCAGTATGACACTTTAAAAGTAAGAAAATTTTTAAGCGTTACTTTTCTTCAGCATAGATTTACTCATTTGTGTAAAAGCCACATGCTAACTATGCCTAGTTTAGTGGACTGTGGGATGTTTTTTATGCCCAGTTGTGTGTTTTAGACACATCCCAACTTCATATGAGGGCAAAATAGAGTTGTGCATCAGTTCCTAATTACCTCATGGACTTTGGGCTCTGCCAGAAGGAAATCTAGGCACGTGGGCAAGAAAGAGGCAGGAGTGGTCAGATCTCACTGGTGAGAGGAAGACCAGCTGTGCCGGTCGCCCTGTCCAGATGTGGCCTTAGTCCAGCTGGAATGACAAGAAGTAGAAGGCAGTTCTCTGAGGGTAGTTGCATATGTTTGTGCTTAATACAGATTTAAGATTATTAATTCCAGCATTTTTTTGTGGTCTTTTTTTTTTCATTCTCTCCCCATATATGCCTAGATAACTGGGGCAAAAGGACAGTCGGGCACACCCTATGAGGGAAAGCCAGTAGCCATGGAAACAAAAGGCAATCCAGCTAAGCCTGTTAGAAATGAAGGTGTGGCTACAAAGAAACTGAAGAAGCTTTACTGCAGACAAAGAATGATGAAGAAGAAAAAGTGGAAAATGAAGTACAACAAAATGCAATTGAAGTAGGAATAGCTGAACCGTGCTGTGAAAAGTGTGGCCTGGAGAAGGAAGAGACAAACAAAAAAACTGAGGCTTTCTTGCAGCTTCAGAGGAGCCAGAAGGAGCTGTCAGGGAAAGCCAGCTCCACAGCTGAAACATTCTGTAAACCTTTAACCCTTTCTTACCTCAGTGGACACATTTCAAGTGAAAATCTTAAATCCAGTCAGAGGGAAAAAAAGCAAGTGTCTGCAGCTGACGTTAGGGGACAAAAGTATCTTCTGTTTGTCTCGGGATTTTTGTAGAAAAACTACGTCTTGAAGAATGAAGCAGTGGTCCACAGCAGTATCTGATATCACATAACAACAACAAAAATAACTTTTCAGCTTTCTTAATTCTTCCAGAATCACTACAGATTTTTATTTGGACATATTTTAAAATTATATTTTACTTTGTTTAATGTGCATAAGGGAAACAACGTGAATTCAATTACTTGTTTTAACAAACAGTGTCTACCAGTTTTTAAATTACTTATAAAAATACTTTTTAGGATGGTGTAACAAATGAGGTTTGATCAAAGCAGAAGCTGTGTTTATTTGAATAGTATGTGCCATAAATTTGCACTAGGAAACTTACAAGTACAGCTAAACAGTTAAAACATATTTTGATGCTTCCCCAAAACAGCAGAAGCTGTGTTTATTTGAATAGTATGTGCCATAAATTTGCACTAGGAAACTTACAAGTACAGCTAAACAGTTAAAATATTTTGATGCTTACCCAAAACAATTTCCAAAACTGATTTTGATTCTGGCATGTCTTCCAAAATGAATACTGCAGTGATTTACTGTGTTCCTGAATGGCTACAGCCTAAATCTTGTATCAGATTGCACATTGGTACACAGTAGTGCTTACCTGAGGTACTAAGATTTGCCTGCAGGAACAAGTTATAGGATCAAGGCCTTAGTCATCGTTCCAAAAACCCAACCAGACTATGCTGTACATCAGCAGTTTGCTTGAAATTTGGAGCCAAACTGACAGAGGGGAGTTAGGAAAGGACAATACTTATTGTCTACTGTCTATGAAAAGGCAAAATGGATTTTTTTTTTTTTAATTGAAAAATCAATTTGGCGATTTTTCAATATGAAATCGCCAAATTGAAAAATTCTGTGATATATTTGCAACTAACATGGTTGCTTGTGAGGAAAGATTTCTCTGCATTACAGCTACTTTATGGTACATACTCTCAGTGTTTCATCAAACAGAATTTCAACAGAAACAATCCCTGAAATTGAGGCTTGAAAATTACATTCTCTAACATTGCTTTTGTTTCACGTTTTCTGGATTTTTGTCTATATCTTCCTTTATTAAGAGTGTTGTTTTTATAGGAGCTCATGAACTCTTAAAAGCTTCAAGAATTAGTCCAGTAAATTCTTTCCTATTTTTGCCTTTCAGACAATTCTTTCAAAATGTCTGAGCCAATTTTTGTTTGGGTGATGTTCTGGAGAGCTATGTGTATGCATGCTAAAATTGATAACACAAAAAGCAAAGGTCTTAAAGATGTTCTTCCAAGTCTTTTATTTGGATTAAGTAAGTTACTAAGTACACACGTCTGGTCAAGCATTCTTCTGCTCACCAGAGCTTGACATGACACATCTGAATGTCATGAAAGTAAAAATAAAGTATTTACAGTGTTTACTGGGCTATACTTGTTACAAAATCCTGAAGAGTTTTTCTAAAGCAACCTATAAACAAGGAATCATTATTAAAAATGGTTCTTTGTGAAATACTGTTGTAGTTTTGATCATGGCTAGCAGCCAGACACTGCAATAACTGCGCACTCACCTTTCCGCCTCCTGGGGATGGCGGAGAGAATTAAAAGAGTAAAGGGAAAAGAGACTAAGGGGTTGAGATGAGAACCATTTAATAACTAAACTAACATAAGCTTGAAAATAATTATGATTATTATAATATATACAGATAAGTGATACACAGTGATACTCCTCACCATCCCATGACCATGGCTTAGCCCATTCCTGGCTCACAATCCCAGAGCAGGGAGAGTGCCAAAATCGCACTCCCAGAACACAGATAACAGCCTGAGTGTGCGGGAGACTGAGACAACTCTGAGAGAGGGATGACCTAGAGGGAGACAACCCAGAGCAAGACATGACCTGGAGCAAGAGAGGATGACTTCCGTCTGCTCCCTAATCTCTATACTGGGCATGCTGTGCATGATATGGAATAGACCATCAGCCAATTTTGGTCTTAATCCTAAACCTGAGGTGAGATCCTAGGCTAGTGACTGGGGCTGTGCTCCCTCCCAGCTTCTCCTGCCCCTGCAGACACGGGCACAGCAGAGATGCTGGAAAGTCCCTGAGTGTCCTGGCAGCAGCTATAAACATCAGTGTGTTACCAGCCGCATTCTCAGCACAAACCCAAACACAGCCTCACACTAGCTGCTATGGAGAAAGTTAACTCTGTCCCAGCTGAAACCAGGACAATTACAAAGCATTTTCTGATTATTTTTTCCCCCTGTTAGATGTATTTACAGTATTATTCAATTTGGGGGTTTTTTGGCCACTGTTGCTTTAACTGCAGTGATAACGCTACTGACAAGCTAAACTGGGGTAGAGCTGTTTGCAAATTACAAGTAGTTCTGATACGAAATCCTACTTAGTGACCTTGTATAGTAAGAGTATTTTAGCTGTGAGTCATTTTTGCCTGATAACTAACTCTGTGAGGATTCAGTTTGTATATATAAAAACTTTTGCCAGACTTGTATGGAATTCAGTTTCTCAATGCAGTTTCAAAGGTTAGAAGTGTATGGTCTGTTTGCCCATATATCTATATGCCTAAAAGACTTGCATCTTAATAGTATACTACTATACTACACTAGTGTGCTACTAATGATAATACACTAATTGTAGTTTCTAATCTGTTTAGAGTAGGTAGGGAATCTGGAGTTTGCATACAACATGTGAGATGGCTTTTTAATTCACTGTTATGTTTTATTTGATTGTTTTCTTTTGGACCAAGTAGGACTGAAGTAATTTGCTCTAAGGTGAGTTAATTGTTTGAAAGACTCTGGTTTTGTTGATGCATTATGGGAAGGTGGTGTTGTCTGTTTGACTGCCATTAATTTTGTGGAGTGCCTGCTACCGCAGACTGTGGTGTGTTCGTTTTGTTGTGGCCATGCAGTGTGTAGATTCATAAAATGCATACGTGGATTACAATTTTTACACGCAAGTTATAGCACAAGAAGCTTTCTGATGCAAGAAGGGAAATTGCTGTTCTCCATTACTTTGAGGATGTGAAAATGAATCTTGGGGATTTTTCTGTCTTACGTATGTTTGTGGATGCATTCCAGATCTGCACGGACGTGAAAGGTAAGCAGCAGTTTTCTTCTGCTAACAATTGCTACCTCCTTGTAGCTCATATCACAGCCTTTTCCTGTGTCTGAACAGGACTAATAGTAGGAGTAAAACTCTTAACGTAATTTGTTTTTGTAGTCTGACATATCCTGATAATGTCTTATTACATGAGATTCTGTGGGAAGAGAGATGCTCGTCTTAACACTGTATGAAGACCAAAACTTGTCCTTTTAGATAGGAGCCTGATCCGGTATTAAGACAACATGTCCTTGATCGTCTTGCATCCAGATATCCCCATTTCCTAAAAGATTGCCTTGCTTTTCAACAAGCCATGATTGGTGAAATAAAAATGTACAATTATAAAGTGTCATGGACTAAAATCTAATGTGAGTTTGTTGCTTTGCCTAAAAAGCAACTTTGTAGTCCAATGTGATGCCTGCATTGGGAATTCAAATTACATTATTATTTTCTCTAATAACAATTCCGCGACATTCTACTCAGTGAAGTGGGTCTGAGAGCAGAACATGTTGGTAAATGCTGATGGCCCCTCATCAGTTTGAGGCAAATGTTGTACAAAAATGTACTCCATTTATATTTACCTCTAAAATAAAATGTATTTAAAGGAGTTGAGGAGAAAGGAAAAGGGAAAGCATGTTTACTTCAGGCAGTAACATCTGAAATTTGAAACAAAGAAAATGGCTAAACAAAATAATTGGTAAAAACTATTTCAGTAAAGCCAGAAAATGTGCTGGATATTAGTTGCTGGGTCACGGGTTCTATGTAGACTGCTCCTGAAGTGACAATTACCTGTGGAGGAGGAAGAAGGAATACAGGGGAGCCTGACTGTTGTGATGCCACCAAAGTATAAATTCATAAATGTAACCCAGATTGTAAAGCTGTGGGAAGCAGAAAGCAACAGCTGAAGGAGAGTGGGTGGGCCTGGATCTTGCTCTCCAGGTGACTGTTGCTCTACAGCTAATTACTGCTGATCTTTATGGCCTCGACCCACTGAGTTTAGTAAAAAACTTCTACAGATCTCACAATCCTGTCCTGTAATGTCAGTCTTCAGCTCTGTGTTTGGAATAGATTGTGTGTACTCATGTTGCAATTTATATGGCTTGTTTTTAAATGTCATGACTACTTTTTGTCAGTCTGCATTAGAAGAATGTCCTTTACATAAGCATTTGGAGTGTGTGGTTACATGTAACATCCAGTCTAAGAATCTTCCAGTTGTATTTTTCCCTTGTTAGATTTTTTTTTTCTTTATATAGATTTACCTCTCTAAAGAGATGGGGACGAGTGTGCTGTCCTGTCTTTCAGAACAGGAAGCTCTAAGTGCTGGAGAACTGGTTAAACTGATGTCAAAGGGATCTCTCTATTCAATTCTCTCTTAGCTTTTCAGTGCAGATGTTTGCAGTCTGGTGCTAATGGAGCAGCCTGTGCTGTTGCTTGGATTATTTCATTTCATTCTGGTGCTGGACTTTATGTTTGTTAAGTTGTATGCAATTCTTCTTGGCCCAATCATGCAGCATGGCCAGGTTACTCTGAAGAGTGGCTCATCTGTCCACTCAGACTACCTCTTCTCCCCATTTGGTGTCATCTGCAAATTTGGTGAAGATTGATTCCATCTCGCTGTCCAGATGATTTATAAGAATACTGAGTAGTACTGGACCCAGTATCAACCCCTGAGAAGCTCAGTTCACGACCAACTCCTAATTCAGCTTTTAGCCACTAATTAATTCACTAAAAATGGCAGAAATCCTCTGAGAATATGAGGTTTCCATGCTGTATTAAATCACTGATATTAAGTCTGGGTCTGTCTGTTTGCTGGTGTTTGTAAAGAGGTGGTGAAAATGATTGCTTTGTGTCATATTCAGGCAGTTCAAAGTTAGTTTTGGAGGACTAGGGGAGCAATTCTTACCTGGTGTTTGAGATCACTGGTTGACATCCCAGCAAAACCATGGAACTTTTATCAGTTCTTTATATTAGCACAAATAACTGCAATGGGTTATTGGTTGTGAAATATAACTTTTCTTTATTTCTGCAGTAGTATGTGTTTTCAAACTTTATGTGCATATGTACTAATGAATCACTTATGAACTGCTTTCATCCCTATATGTTACTGGCTAAACCTCTTCACCTTCTTGGTTTGACTGCAAAACTTTTCAGGGATGCAGTAGGCACTGTCGATGTAAAATATGTTAGGAATAGATTTACTGTGTTTTTCTGTGTCTTCTAATGTAGCCTAGCAGCTGGAAGCCCAGAGAACTGGGACCAAGTGACCAGACATCCATTCCTGTGCTGGCAGGTGGCAGCTGCCAACAGCTGGTGATTCTGTCCCACCCATGCAGTGAAGTTTCGTAGCCACTGGACCATTTGAAGAGGTACTTCTTTTGCTTCTGATTTGCTTGCCCTGTATTTTAAATAGCAGCTTGTCTCCAAACAAGTGTAAAAATCAGTTCAGATGTGGTCTTTCAGAATGTTTAGTGTTGACCTCCCTTTAAGCTTCCTACTAGTAGAAGGAATTGGAGCATTTTCAGTCTCTCTCCCTAAGTCTGACTGGATGAATAACTCTGAGATGTTTCCCTGAGAAGTTACATAACTAAGCACCTTCTTTCTTAACAAAATGCAGCCCTTCTTACAAGTGCACGCACACTCCTTCCCAGAAGCACTGCCATTGCTTGATATGTTTTATTTCTCTGTGCTAAAAGTACGTTTGCTTTTTTTTAGTTGCTGTTAAATTGTATTTTTCTGCAGAGATTCTTAGATTTTGTTTGCAAGTTCAAATTCCATTGCTCTATGCCAAAATAATTATGTTACAATGTTTTCAAAGACACTGATGAATTATATATCCCAAATTAAATTTCATTCACAATGCCAGAAAACAATTTTGGTGTCCAGGTGACAGTCTGTTTAAGCACAGAGCATTTGAATTACACCTTGTCTAGCTTGTAGGTAGAGGATTTTCATTGACAAAAAGCTGATCCCAGCCATTCTGAGCTTTATTAAGGTCTTCTGTAGATAATCTCAAGGCTGCTCTTACTTATGGCTATGTCTTGAAGTCAAGCCAGCCCCTTTCTAGCTGTAAGACTGAGAAGACACCATTGTCCTATACCTTGCAGAGGTGTCTTTTTGTTGTTGTTCTTATGGAATTGCAACAATACACTGACAAGTTCTAAATTGTTTGTGGAATAATTTAGTGTAATAATTATTAAACAGTATCAGTCCTAGTGCAGACTTCAGGGCATTCCTCAGTATCTATACTTATCTCTTCTGTGGGATAGGATGCTTACCCAGTGAGCAAAAAAAAGCCACGAAAGCCCCATTCTTCCACTAGATAGTCATGGTAGTTTTGCATCAAGAGTAACAGTAGAGGTAATTCAGAGGAAACTTATTTTTTCTTGTTATTGTCTGTCATTAAAATATTTCAATAAATATTAAAAGAACATTGTCACTTTTCACTCAAAATCAGAAAGAAAAAAGTTAATAATAATAACTACGGGGGGTGGGGACTGTTACAGAAGCCAGTGATATATTCTCTGATTCTTTAAATAGAGTAGCCACATTGCTCTGTTTATTCACACCATGTTTTTATAAGTGTACATTTCCTATTTTTGATTGCCCTAATAGACGAAAACCAGTTGTTTATTTTTCCAATGGGCAATGTCTTTGTACAGTAGAGCCAAAAGGAGAAGTATTCCAATATTGTTGACCAAAGCTGTATAATCCAATCAGCTTCCTTCAGCTTGACTGTGGTAGTCCACGTTACAGTTATACAGACATATTTAGAGCCCACTTTTCCAAAAGATACATGAAGTCATCTTGGTTTCGCTAAAACCAAGTCAGAGGTACTTCACTAAACAGTTTTCCACATGTGCATGAGATCTCTCTGTTGTAAGGCGGCACGAATGGCTAGGAATGTGAGATGAGCTGCCTGTGCCTCAAGAATAAGCATGTACCCCATCAGTCCCTCTCATGTCTTGGTTGCTGTCAAATGAATACAATTTCTGAGGAAAGAAGAAGAGCAAGCTCTACCATGCCCGATATTGTCAGAATTCTTTGCACAAAGGTAATGATCCTGACTCCTAAAAATCTAGAGTTTAAAATAATTGTGAGTTTTAATAAACCTCAACATACTTTTGAGTGTTCCAAGGGTGTTTCAAGCCTTTTGATACTCAAGGACATGCGACTCAGATTATATTTTTGAAATTTTACCTTGAAGTGAGAGCTGTAGACTCCCCTTCTATTCCCTATCACTGCCTTTTTCAGGGAATCCTGAATTCTTGCATCATTGCAGGCTTTTAGGAACTGATGCCTTCAGAAAAACAACAAACATGAGACTCTCAGAGCTAACAATACCGGTAATGTTGTGTAAACACAGTCATTCACCAGCAGTGAACTGTGTGAGCACCATGAGAATAGTTAGGTTTGTATGTTTAGGTAAAGGAGCTGATGAATTCCTCGAAAAAACAACATCAAAAATTATAAAATGATGCCAACTGACTGTTCTCTCTTGATCAACACGCACTAAATGTGTTCCTGGGGAGGTCACAGTGGTATAACTACCCATCTTCTGCACAAATATAGTCAGAAAGTGTGGGCATTTCATTATCAAGATCTTTTTTGATCTCTTGGTAAACTTCCAAAGTTTATAAACAGGTTCATACACAAGTATCTTTAGGTGATCAACTGTGAGAAAAGAAAAACAGACAAACTTTTGACCAGTCTAGTGGTTTTTCAGACCTGAATCTGAAGTAAATAGTGGCAAACTGTACATCTGGGAACAGAATCAGTTTTTGGGAGCACTTATTCTCAATTAGAGTTCACCTTTCTCTTTCTAGGCTAATTTTCTGACTTGAGAATGCATCTGTATACCTGAGAGCTTGACTATTTTCCCAAATACATCTAACAGAAAGTCTTGCCCATGACTGTTAATCTTGCCTCCCCTAAGGTTTGCAGCTACCTGTCGTGCATTTCTGCTGTGGTTTTAAAGGAATGATGCAGCATAGATGGTCTCACTGCAAATCCCTAGATATTCTTGTGTCAGTTATCCCTTCTAGTATACTTTAGTGCAGAAATAATAACTTAAGGATTTTCTATGAATCAGTTTGTAAATATTCATGTTAATAATGAGTGTAGCCAAATTCACTCTGAGATCAGTGCTTCTAGTGTATTTTTCAGAAACTATTTACAAGCATCTGTGAATAAAATTAGAATATTTGTTTAGGGCTTCATTTCATTACTGAAAATAGCATTTGGAGTAATGATGCAAGCTTGAAAATAATTCAAGTCTGTTCATGGCTCTTACCTTAATGCAGACTTTAAGATTTATTTATCCCGTAGTTGAGAGAACAGCATGAGTGCCGTGCTGTGCCAGGCCTGCTGCTATTGATGTTTCACTACATTCCAAAGCTCCACCTACCCAGTCTTTGTGCGAGAAATTAAAAATAAAAAACCAGGAAGAATGCAAAAAAAATTCCT